>NW_020201140.1:8475-39061 GCF_001531365.2 Cynara cardunculus var. scolymus | reverse complement strand
ATATATATATATATATATATAATATTTGTTATGAATATATTCATGTATGTTCAAGTGTATATAACAGCTCGATACCATAAGCTCGTAAGTCGATATCACCTTTTTCAACATCGTAAGTCTGTAACCCAAAAATGCTTTTTTCAACGTCGTAAAGTCTATAACCTAGCACCGTGCTCTTCATCATTATAACTGAACAACCATCAAGATCGATGAAGATCGATCGAGACCGACTAGGATCGAGATCTCATCGAGATCGATCGAGAACCCATCCTGACCGATCGAGAATCCATTGATACCAATAGATACTCATTAAGAACACATCCATTGACTTCACGTTTGTTTGTGTATTAAACCATAACCTACCACCTTCATTTTCCATCGAGAACCTATCAATTTATTTATTATGTGTTTGTTTGTGTAAAACCATAACCTAACAATTTTAGTTTTATCAAAACGGATCGGAATCCATCGAGATGAATAGAAAACCCATCGAGACCAATAGAGAACCAATCGGGACTGATGGAGAACAATCGGGACTAATCGAGAACCCACTGAGACTAATCAAGACTAATCGGGAACCCATCCATTCACTTGGTGTGTGTTTGTGCATGTAAAACCATAACCTACCACCTTCATTTTTCATCGGGACCGATCATAAACTTATCAATTGATTTATTGTGTGTTTGTATGTGTAAAACCATAACCTACCACTTTAAGCTTTTATCAAGACGGATCGGGAACCCATCAAGACGAATTAGGAATTTATCAAGAACGATCTAGAACCCAATAAAGAAAAAACCTAGAATATGTAGGGTTGAAACTATATTATTACTAATAATGAATATTATATATATGCATGATGAATATTAAGGTGAAAATTAATACTTATGATGAATATTATATATATATATATATATATATGTATATGCCTGATGAATATTACGGTGAAAACTAATACTTATGATGAATATCATAGTGAAAACGTATATTCATGATGAATATCATACTGAAAAGTTGTTGTATACACGTGAACATAGATAAATATCCATTATGCATAATATGTAATGCATGATGGATGTTGTAGTGAAAATGTATATTCATGATAAATATCATACTGATATATGAATACTAAAAAGTAGTTGTATGCACGTGATCATATATAAATATTTATGATGAATAGTATGTATATCCATGACGAATGTTATATTCATGATGAATATCATATTGATATATGAATATGAAAGAGTTGTTGTATACACAAAAATGTACATAAATATTTGTTGGTCCCGTTAGGGTCTACAAGATATGTATAACAATTTGTAGAAGGGGGGGGATAAATACAAACATAGTAAACATTTCAAATTTAATATATATATATATATATATATATTGATAAAGAAGAATCAATACAGATTTTACAAGATTGTTTGCGGAAAGATAAGGTAAAGATAACATATCTAAACAATCTAAGTGTCCCACTAATTCTAAGCAAAGAGAAATGATTTTTTGTTTAAGACTTAGAAGAAAGTAAGTTCTTTCGGGGTAAGAACTATTTAAAATACTTAAAAGGGATTCTAACTTGCTTTTGAAGATAAGCATATTGTGTTCTTTTGATGTGTGTTCTTTTACATACGAACGTAAGAGTTAGGGTTCAAGAGTAAGAGTTATCTCTGCATGAAGATAGAACACATCTATTTATACCCATTGTATTAAATACATATTTAATGCAATGTAGTAGGTTTTGAACACGAGTCAAGCCTTTAAAGAAAGACTTGTCCTTTGCTACAGTGAATAGTACAAAAGCCAATTCATGAGCAGACATCCTTTCATGAAGTTGGTGGATAGTAGAGTCAACTAATAGGCTCCGTACCGTACTATGCTCTAAAAAGGGTATGGGTTTGTTCTTTGTGTGTGGAAGGACAAGACAAAAACAATCATGCTCAACAAGCTTCTTTTGATCGCTGAATGCTGGAATAACTTGAAGGTCTCTTTAGCATTCGCTGAGGCTTGGGCAGTCTTCACACATATGTAGACCAAGTTGTAATCACTGAATGTCGCCTCAGATCACGAACTCGCCAATCTCTAATCTTCAATTGATCTTCAACTTTCGCTGAAGGTTCTTTGGTGTGAGTTTTGCCTTCTTGAAGTATCGCTGTCGCTGATGGATTTATATTACATGTTCTCAGCGATCACTGAACAGACTCAGTGATGATCGCTGGAACTGAAAGACAGAAACATAAATACTTTGTATAAGGTAAAAGGGATTATCATCAAATCACTAAAAGAGAAGATCAACAATCTCCTCCTATTTGATGTTAAGAAGGCAACATAAAGAAAGTTGTCTTATGAAATAACCATAAGGAAAAGTTATATATAACGTACATGTCTCTTTTAACTGTTTTGGGGTCTTTTTTAGTGATTCAGTCTTTACTTAGAATTTTCTTAAGTTACAAGTCTAAGAAAAATTAAAAGAACGGAAATTGAAACTGAAAGCATGTTCACAGACTTATAGATTGTCAGTGAATGTAAGAGTAACATTGGAACTCATAGACTTGTGTCCCTATTACTCTTTTCAGGGATCTTTTTCAATGATGCACAAAAAAACTTATATTAATTTCAAGGGAAATATTACAAGTCTTCAGTACATGTCTAAAACTTACAAAATATAAGATTAATCACTGAAAGTAGACATAGAATATAGTTTATACAGTGAAAGAACGAAGTACAAAAAAATAACTAATCTAAGTTGTTCAAATTAATGTAGCCAGGTACATATTCTCCGAGCTCCTTTCGACGTCGAAATTCCTTTTTGATCCTGATGTCCATCGTTTCACCATATATGTCATCGTTCAACCAATATCGGGTGTATTCAAGATGTTCCATTGGGCAGAGATGCAACTCAGACATTCTTTGGAACCTGACTTCGCCATCATAGTCAAGGAAAATAAATCTTATCTCAGGCTTCATGCGCACAGTGTTGGGTATATAGGGACCCTTCGCTGGCAATGATAGGTTCAGCATAGATATGTTTGGCTTCTTCAAAGCCTTCAGGACTTCATTTAAGGAAAACTTTGTTTCATGTTCATTCCTCTGGGATGGTCTATCATTAGGGCTTGAAGGCCTTTTTCTTTTTCCATTCTTTTTCAACGTAGGCCTTTCAGGGACTGCGACATACCTGGACTCCTTGATCACCTCGCTGATGATGTCTTCGATAATCGACTTATGTCTGGACTTTGAGCACATAATGGCTTGTCGGATCTCCAGTCATTCGCTATAGCCATATTTGCCAAGGTAGGAAGGATACTCGGTCACGGCCTCGAGATTATCCTTGGTGATGAGCGTGGAGAGCAGCAACCCACCATCTATTATTCATCCGCTGATACTGACGCTCTTGATCGGGTGAGGGTTGATCCTTATGTTGAGACTATCTTCGCTCCAGCGCTTGTTGCGTTCGGCCAGCTTCAGGTTCTTTTCACGTTCAGCATCTGCAATAGACAGAAGCTTATCCTGGGCCTCGACAACGTTCACAGCCATTTTGGATTTTCTCTTGGGAAGAACTTTTTCAGCTAGAGACTTAGCCAACTTTAAGTTGTCCTCAGTCTACTTCTTTTGATGAGCTAGTTCTTCCTCAGCTTTGAGGGCCTCAAGCCTTTAAGCTTTGGTCAGGAAGTTGAACTCGCCACAACTAGAATACGAAGAAAGACTTTTACTCTAGTTTGGTCGAGTGACTCCCTTAGTTGAGTCATCTGTTGGTCGGTAGGAGTGCTAGGAGTTGGGTTCTCAGGGACCCATTCCTCCAGCTGACTGCAGGTAGGGATGGCAAGAAAACCCGAAACCGACGGTGAAAACCGAAAACTGAACAATTTGGGTCGGGTTCAGGGACCTCTTAACGGGTACGGGGAGGGGATCGCGGAGAGTTTCGGGGATTATATCGGGAACGGGGATGGTACTCACCGACCCGGACCGGCCCGATAGTATATATAATATATTTAAATTTTATAAATTATAATTTAATAAATGGTAGCCCAAAACATATTCCTTAAGCCTAGCCCAACTTATGAATGGTAGCCCAACAACATATGACTAAGGTCTAAGGCAGGTGACTACGACTTCTTCTACTTCGTCTAATCGACATCGCCTCCTCCATTCTTGCTTGACACTCCCGACTCCCGCATGACACCAGTTACTGCCCTACTCTCGCGGGCCGCCGCTTGCACTCGCAGGCGCAATACCCTCATGCCGATGCTGGATTACTCTCTCTTGCCATGACCCAAGTCCCCGTCGGTGCTGTCTCTCGCTCTCTCCTGCTGCAATTGAAGGTACTTCCATAGTTCCATTCTTCACAGTCTGGTAGTACTTCCATTCTTCACAGTAGAAATTTACATTTTACATATGACTTCTCTAACAATTTCTTGATTTGGGGCTTTTCCAAAAGGGAAGAAACTGTAATGTGTGGGGGTTCTTCACATAATGCATTTTTGTATGTCACATTAATAATTAATTTGTTACTTCCAAAAGGAAAGAAACAGTAGATACTTCAGATTATAAATTACTTCTAATTTGCACAATGACCTTAAATTAGACAGTAGTCAGTAGATACTTTTAAATGTTGAAATTTACCATTTCCAAAAGGGTTCTAATGAACTCTTTTCTTTCCCAAAGGCCAAAGTATACTCTAGATTATATTCACTATTTGTATTGGCTTGTCTACTTCTTTATATGTTTATAAATTTATTGTATTGACTTGTCTATATAAATCACATATAACTCTATATAACCCTATATAAATCCTCATGTATCCATTAGTTATTCTAAGTGAATATTAGAACTTGGTAACTTGATTTTGTTCATAATCTATTTGTTGATCAATGGAGTAGGTTTGGTAACTTGTATTATTTAATTTGTTTGTCTCTACATAGGTGGTATCAGATATGGAAATACAATGTAATAATTCCAATACAATCACTCCTACTGATAGTCATCCAATAACGAATGAGTCTATTTCATAAAGTAAGCCAATTGGATCATCACCTGCGATTAATTCAATGACTCAAAATGAAACGCAAACTAATGATGTCCCTGATAATGATGAAATTGAGTCGGGGGTAGAAAGAGGAAAACACAATCAATAGTATGGAACCACTTTAAGAAGATAAAAATGGATGGTAGTGATAAAGCAGAGTGTAACTATTGCAAAAAGAAATTGGGAGCGAACTCAAAAAATGGTACAAGGCATTTACATGACCATTTCAAGTCTTGTGCAAGGCGACCTATTTGAGATATTCGCCAACATATCTTAGTAGGGGAGCAACATAAGGTTGATGGTACTTCGTCATATGTTTCTAATTATACTGTTAATGCGGATAAATCAAGAAGAAATCTCCCAGAGATGATAATCATACACGAGTATCCACTTTCAATAGTAGAACATCATGGGTTCCAAAAGTTTGTGGGGGGTCTTCAACCTTTTTTTAAGGTTCCGTCTCGAAACACCATTAAAAGTGACATACTGAAGATTTATGATTTTGAAAGACAAAAGACATTGAAGATGTTAGAGAAGAACACTAGTAGGATAGCAATTACGACTAATATGTGGACGGCTAACAATCAAAAAAAGGGAACTACTCACTTTATTGATCAAAATTGGAATATGCAAAGTCGGATCATGAGATTTATTTATGTGGCTTGTCCACAAACATCTGAAGTTCTTGCGGATGTACTTTATGATTGTTTATTGGGTTGGAATCTTGATAGGAAACTGTCCACACTAACTGTTGATAATTGTACCACAAATGATGCAATAATCAACATATTGTTGGACAAGCTTCCTATGAGTTCACTTATGATGTGTGGGAGGTTGTTCCACATGCGATGTTGTGAACATGTTCTCAATTTGATAGTCTTAGATGGATTGGCTGTTCTTGGGATGGAATTGAAAGGATTAGAGATAGTGTGGCCTTTTGGACTGCATCGCCAAAAAGAGATCAAAAGTTTGAGAAAGCAGCTCGCCAATTGGGAATATCATCCACCAAGAAATTGGCACTTGATTGTAAGACTCGATGGAACTCTACTTATTTGATGATTAGTGTTGCTATAGTTTACAAAGACGTCTTTCAACGCTTACACCAACAAGAGCCTCAGTATAAAAATTTGCCAACGCAACGAGATTGGGAGTTTGCTAAAGAGATTTGTGATAGATTGCAATTATTTTATGAGGTAATTCTAATTTTTATTTAAACTTTACTTTTGTTTTGTTGATATGAGGTAACTTTAGTTTTTGTTTTTTTGGCAATCTTAGGTAACAGTAATGTTTTCTAGTTCAAAGTATCCCACTACAAATGAATTTTTTCCATCGATATGTGAAATTAGATATTCTTTGGTCGATTGGTCATGTTCTCCTAGTGAAGTTATTAGACACATGGCTAAAAAGATGCTTTTGAAGTTTGACAAGTATTGGTCTGTTATACATGGAATTATGGGAATGGCAGTGGTTTTAGATCATCGGTATAAATTGAAGTTTGTGGAGTTACTTTTTCCCGTGTTGTATGGACAAGACAAATCGGCGATTGAACTTGAGAAGCTCAAGGAATTGGTCTACACTTTGTTTCAAGAATATGAGTTTAGTAATCCTGGCGTAAGAAACAACAACGAAGGTGTTAGTGGTTCGTCTTTTTTAAGTTCAGGGTCTTCAGCAAGTCATCAGATTGAATTTAAAAAACTCTTATCAAATATTGCTTCAATTGCCAACCAACATGATGATTCAGGTACTACAACAGAATTGGATAATTATTTGAAAGATAAACTTTTGCCTAAAGACATGGAACTTGATTTGCTACTATGGTGGAAGACAAATGGGTTTAAATACCCAACACTTCAAAGGATGGCTAGAGACATATTAGCCGTTCCTATTTTGACTGTCGCCTCAGAATCTGCATTTAGTACCGGTGGAAGATTGGTAACTCCACATCGTAGTCGACTTCTTCCAAAAACATTGGAGGCTCTAATGTGTGCTCAAAGTTGGCTATTGAATGAAATACGAGATAATCTTATATTTGTTTTAGTTATGAATTCTTTTTAGTTATATATTTAATATTTCAATCATTTTATTTATTTATACTACATTGTGTTCTTTATAGAAACTTGTTCAGATGAGACCGAAGCATATTGCCGTACGATTGAGTATGATTATGACGTGGAAGAGGTAACTACAATTACAACACTATGGACAATGATTATGGTATATTTATTTATTTAGTATTTTACGTACATTTTATTTTATAGGAAGCTAAGGGAAGTGAAAGCTTGGGTTGACGAGTTTGGCCATTTGGGAGTTTTTAGTTTCAAGTTAGTAATCTAACAAATTTGTCTACTTGTCTTTCGAGTTAGTTGGATTATGTCTAAACTCTAGTTTATTTTGGGATTGTAATTTAATACGTTTTTGGTCGATCATGGGTTGATCATGTACTCAATATGATGGCCATTGTTTTTTTCTCAAGGTTTATTTGATTTTGTTTTTGTTCGATAATGGGTTGGCCAAGAAACAACCAAACAGGTTTATTTTATTATGTTTTTATTCCAATTTTTTGCTTGATAAATATTTTTTTTTTCATATTCGAGTTCGAGTTCGGGTTCGGGTAAAACCAATGGGTAACGGTTATTCTGCTCTTAACGGGTTACCAACAGGGATCGGGGAAACCGTGGGGACCCGATGGGGATCCCCAATAAGATCCCCGACGGGGATCGAAACGGTTACGGGGATGGTTATGGTTATCGGTTTTGGGGATGGGGACTATAAAAACCGGCCCGAACCCGGCCCGTTGCCATTCCTAATCGCAGGTAGTCGAGGGAATAGACAATTGAAACAAGGAGGTAAGGATTACTTGGCTTGAGGACTCTTCATATAAGGGTTTAGGAGGATCGAATAATAACTTGACGTTCCCTTCTTCAGCGATGCCTTTGCCTTTCAACTTAGGGCCCTGGTTCGTTTCTGGTCCAACCTCTTCTCCCCTTTGCTCCCCCTGGGATGCGGAATCCCTGAGAGCAACTTCTTTGGTGGCAGTGGAGGGATGCTAATACTGGATGGTGAAGTCATCTTCTTCGTCATCATTGTCGACGTCATCCAGGTCGCTGCCGGAGTCAGGAAGATCGGGAGAATCACCTTCCTCATCATCATCATCATATTCTTCTTCCACATCACCAGCAATAGGTACAGAGGTGATGGGAAGGTCATCGTTACAAGCTTCAGCTCGAACGGCATCAACTTCCTCAGATATAGGAGCTTCACTGGAGGTTGGGATATCACAGACAACCTCAGTGTCAGCTTCAGCTCTAGGAGCTTCAGCTTCATAGATTGCTGGAGCAGCAGCAGATGGTCCAGCGTCAGACCTTATCTCCCCCTCTCTGTTGATGGCTTGAGAGCATAAGCCAGAGAGTTGGTCGACGTTCTAAATCTGGAGAACCATCATCTCCTTTAGCCTTATTAGAGCATTGGCGAGGCTGTTTGTCGCTTCACACGCTTCATTAAGTTGAGCACGGTCATCAGCGGTAAAGAAGGGAGCAGTCACTAGTGTTGGTTGACAAAGAGCAACCAGGACTTGTTGTAGTAGCTTCGCTTGCTGAAGAGATTGTGCCTGTGCGTCATCGGCCTTGCTCGTGAGATCAGCGATGGCCTTAGAATTTGCTCTAATAGCCTTTTGGAGAGAGGAGAGGTGGCTTTTCATGACTTGGACTTCAGCCCTGACGGCTGAGAAGTCTGCAACAACTTCATCCCGGTGAGGCATGTCCTTATGGACCTCATCCATCTTAATAAGGACAGTCTCGACTATTGGGAGGAGCAGCTTCACGTCCGTTGACATATCATACTCTTCTTTGTCCATGGCCTGAACCTCAGACGGACCTGAAAAGGAATGTGAGTGAGCATATGGAAGCTCTTGGTTAGAAGAAACGAAAGGGTAGGAGTGTGAAGTACCTGAGGGGTCTAGCGTTATCGGAAGGATTAATGGTGGTTGGCTCCATGGTGCACTCGTGAGGATGAGCACCAGTATGCTGAGGAGCTTCGAGAGGAACTATCTCAGGTCCAGTGGTGAGTGTCTCATCATCAAGGAGGACTGGTACTAATGACTCACCGACACGTGTTGAGACCAACAAAGGAGGGGAGGAAAAGATGGCTGAGACTGGAAGTGAGTGGTCAGCGGTGGGGCGCTGATATTTTCACCTTCAGTGATTTGAGTCACTGAGGCGGTTGGAAGAGGTGCCATTGATACGACAATGATATCATGAATCACTGAAGAGATAGGATGGATAATTGAAATTGCCTTGGGGGTAAGGATCTTTTCAATAGTTGAGACCGTTTGAGAGGTCACAGCCAGAGATGTGGTAGTCCCCTTTTTGGACTTCTTGGTCCTCGAGGGAGAACCAAGAGTTGGTTGAGATGGGCGTTTTGTAAAAATGGTTGTGGTGGTTGGGTTAGACGTGGAAGGGTGTTTCCCTTGTCTTGACCACCGAATAACGAGAAGGGGGAATTGAAGAGTATTGCACCACAGAAGATAGTGCAACATCTCCATCCCTGAGCTTATGATCCAGAATCCTGGATCCAAGACTGCAGACAGGAAGATTAGCTTCCTTAGAGTATTTGTCTCCAAAGATCTTGGTGATGACCATAGACAAGAACCTGGTGTAGCGAGCTACTTTCTCCCTCTGACGCTTGTTCAGCTTAAGTGCCAGGTCGTCGAAGATGTGGCAGCAAAGTTGATTGGTCGGCGTTGGATCACTGAGATGCCAATAGTGAGAGCGAATTTGGAAGCCTGATCCTGGCCACTAGTATTTCCACCCATGCATTGGATGAAGTGGGAGAACAGAAACTGCCACACCGTCGACATGCGGTTCTTCTCGATCTTTGACAATGACTTGAGGGGCTTGCTGGATTCCTTCTTCATTAGCCATTGGTTACCAATGTCATCGAAGCAGGCGATGATCTCAGCAGTAGAGGGTTCACCGACGAAGGGACCCTTAGGAAAGCCAAGAGCGTGCCTAAGAATTGCTGAAGGGCCTCCCTAACCATGACGGGTTCAAGGTTGAGAGCATAGGCGATTGGGGACATCCGTAGGAAGGCAGCTGCATCCTCGTAGATGGTTTTGTTTGTGGCATGTCCAACAAGGCAATGTGGTTGTTGGCCTTGAAAGAGATGTCTTCCATGGTAAAGTTCACATTCTAGGCAGCCATTTTATGTTTTTGGTTGAGAAATAAGAAGAAAAACATTTTATATATTAGTAGTCCAATATTGATTGTGATCTTTTTAAGTTTTAGAACAACAAAACTTCTTTTGAAAAATCCACAAATGAGATATGTAACATCCATCTTCCTAATACGCTTAATTATGTGTTGAAAACATCGACTTTTCGGGAATCTTTTATTGGAGCTTGTAGGTTATCTTATTACGGACGCGTAGGCGAAAACCTTATCGAAAACGGAGTCCCGAGCAAAAAGTTTTGCAAAAAAAATTTAGTGTTTAGGGGTCAAAACGGGTACCCAGCGGGGTCAACCCGACCCAACTCGGGATTTAGGTTGCAAATCATAAAATCAGCCCCATTTTCAACCCCGTTTTCTCTCAAAATCAGTCTTGGTATTCTAAGGTGCGATTACACACACTTGGGAGTTAATCTATCCCTAAATCAAGTGCTTTATCAAGATTATTGAAGGATTTATAGAGAAATCAAAGGTAAAACAGCTCTACAAGTTGAGTATTTATATTGAAATCCAAAGTAAAGTACCTTAATCGAAATAAGGTTTGAGTGAGTTCTTGTTGTGCTTCACTAATGAGACTTTGAATATATCTTCCAGGGATTATTTGAGCTTGTATGGAAGTCTTGGAGGTGGTTTTCCAATTTTGATTTGGAAATGGGATTCGACCACTCGGTTTGACATTCGGTTTAATTCAACCGAATTCTATTGTGAGTTTACTTGGATATATGCCTATTATGTGCTCTATAGGTGTATGTGTTACCCATATTGTATTCATAATTGTTGTTTCATGGTTACTTTTATTCTATGCTTGTATCACTCCTTATATAGACAATATTTACATGATAACTGAATCCTATAAACAAGGAAATAATCATTATCGAAAACAGAATAGGCATCATCCTTAAAGATTCTGAAGATAGTCATCCAAATGATAGACCAACCAGAGGATAGACCAACCAGAGGATAAACCAACCAGAGGATAGACCATCCAGAGGATAAACCAACCAGAGGATAGAGTCCAGAGGCTCTGGTCTATATAACCAGAGGCTCTGGTCATCCAGAGAGGCTCTGGTCATCCAGAGAGGCTCTGGTCTATACAACCAGAGGGGCTCTGGTCCTGAAAGACTTAGAGTCCAGAGGCTCTGGTCTATACAACCANGACTTAGAGTCCAGAGGCTCTGGTCTATACAACCAGAGGCTCTGGTCGTCCAGAGGGGCTCTGGTCGTCAAGAGGGGCTCTGGTCGTTTTCCAGACTTAGTCATTTTAACACAACAACATCTTCAGAATTTTCATCCTTGACCCCGATTGCTTGATTAAACTTTTAGAATCAATTTTGGTCCTAATATTGTTCATGTGTTGGGCGCCGGTTGTCGGACACTTTTGGATCCGGGTGAGACAACCGGAGGGGCTGTCCCTACTCATCTGTCCGAGGATGGAGGATGGTTATTGCAGGAAGATGAGTAGAGGGTTTGTACACCATCCGAGAGTGGACGGATACGGATTGGTCAGTCAAGCCTAATATTTGTCTGTTGTTTTAGACTTAAATTTTTGGTTAATGTATTAATTGTGCATAGCGTGATTTTGATTATTGAAGTGTTTGTGTTATAAATTCATTTGATTGTCTTTGTTGTTTCCTTGAAATTCTATTTCTCGTTAACACATGCTTTTGATGAATGTTGACTCTTATACTTCTAGATTTTTCTTATAAATGTACTTACATGAGTCATGATGTGCATGATATCCATTTAAACTCACTAAGCTTTGTTAGCTTATCCTTTTAGTRGTAAACCTTTCAGRAAAAGAAGCTAAGAKTAAAGRGAAAGTTGTAGATCGTTGATGGTTCGTGTTGGAATCGAGGACCGTCATATTTTGGTTTACGGTAGTTTATGCTTTTGGATAGTATTTGTCACTCTTTCTGGGTTGATGTTTTTTTTTCCGATGAATACTTTCGGCCCTTTAGATGTAAATGTCGATCTAAAACTTATCTTTTGATGGTAAATATATATATATATATATATATATGTATCCCGTATTTTGTCGAGGTTGAACTTGAAATTTAGCTTAAGATCTATTCATTTATTGTGGTTCGGTAACTGGTGTGTTACAAGATATTACGGTTTTACACTAAGAATATCATTGCGATTAACACAATAACGAATTTATCAAGATATTCACTACATACTCGGTTCATCAGATCCATGAAAGCTGCAGGAGCATTGGTTAAACCGAAAGGCATAACCAAAAACTCATGATGTTCATACCAAGTTTAGAAAGCAGTCTTAGCAACATCTTCCTCTCTGACCTTTAACTGGTGGTATCCTGACCCCAAATCGATCGTTGAAAAGTAACTGGCTCCCACCAGTTGATCAAATAGATCATCGATTCTTGGTAGAGGATACTTATTCTTAATGGTTATTTTGTTCAATTCACGATAATAAATGTACATTCGCATTGATCCATCTTTTTTCTTGACAAACAAAACCGGAGCACCCCAAGGTGTGGTACTCGGTCTGATGAAACCCTTGTCAAGAAGATCTTTTAACTGATTAACCAACTCTTTCAGCTCTGACGGTGCAAGCCAGTATGGTGCTCTTGCCACTGGTGCTGCCCCGGGTGTCGGATCTATCCTGAACTCAATAGATCTATCTGGCGGTACACGAGTCAAATCTTCCGGGAAGAATTCCGGATAATCACGCATAAATGGAATCAACTCTTGTTTACTCTTTTCCTTCCTTGAATCTACCATATAGGCCAGATAACTCTGACATTCCTTCTGAACACACTTTCGGGCTTTCAGAACCGATACAAGTTGGTATGGCGATCCTGACGATCACCATAAATAACAGTAGGTCCTTTCCCCGGTAAATCAATACTGATCATTTTCTTGTTGCACAGAATACTAGCCCGATTCTCTGCTAACCAATCCATCCCCACCATAATATCGAACTCTTTGATCGACATAGGGAAAAGTCAGATCGGCAGCCCACACCCCTCAATATCAATTATTGAACACATATACAACAGATTCTTGACTATTAGCAGTATCAACTACTAATATTTTGTCAAGTGGAACAGAAGTCATACATGTAGTTTCAGCAAATAAGGGTGATACGAACAAAAAGTTTGCACCCAAATCAAACAACACCTTAGCAGACTAGGAATTGACAAGAAAGGTACCTGTTACCACATCTGGCGTAGTTTCATCCTCATTCTTTGTCATTTGGAACGATCGACCCTGCGCCCCACTCTAGCCTCCTCTCGGTGCACTAGGCCTTCCACAATTACTTGGAGCATTTCCTCCCTTTGGCCGAATATGGTCAAGTGAATTGCACTTAAAACACCTTTTGGGTGTAGTGCAATCCCTTGACATATGCCCTGCCTCACCACATCGATAGCATCTTTTAGGTTCAGATGGACAATTTCCATGATGCACGTGCTGACACAGCGGACAAGTTCTAACATGTGGCGGCTAAGAAGGGCGATTGCCTGACTTAATGAATTTGGGTCTTCGAAAACTAGCTGAAGACCCTTCCCACTTTCTTTTCTCTACTACTTTCTCTTCACCTTGCCGATTTTTGTTTCTTTCCGTAACCTCAGCAGCATTTACGGCTAAAGTGAATGTAGCAAGTTCCATGGCTATTAGAAATTCCTGTTTCAGACCCCAAATGTATCTTTCCACTTTCCGGGGATCTGAAGAGACATAGTGTTCTGCAAAACGGGAATACTCGATAAATTTCTCAGTATAATCCCGTACGGACCTATTTCCTTGCTCCAGTTTAAGAAAATCCTCTTCCATATGCATAACTGCAGTCTTAGGACAAAATTGTGTTTTAAATTTGGTCACAAATTCTTCCCAAGTCAGTGTTTGCATAATATTTGGTTAAGCATAGGACTCCACATCCCACCAATATAAGACATTAGACTTCAACATAGATACTGCAAATCTAACCTTATCTTCTTTAGAACACCTACTGGTGTTAAATACCGATTATATTTCTTTTATCCAGCACATCGCTTTTACTGGATCTCTTTCTCCCGAAAACGTTGGAGGTTTACAAGTTAGAAACATTTTTATGTCTCCTCTATTGTTATTGCTGCCTGCTAATGGAGCTGGAGGATTAATTCCAACTCGTTCAGTCTCTACTCTGGCTGGCAAACCCATAATGGGTACCAGAGTCTCTCTTAGTTTACCCATCTCTTCCCCCAAAACATCTCTAGTTATAAATTCGGGTTGATGCCCCTGCTCATGATTAACATTTCTAGAGATAGATTCTACTTGATCAAGACGAATCTCAGTCTGACTTCTTCCCGGAGCCTGACTCCTCCCTTGGCCTCTGCCCCTGATTCTTCTCCGTCCTCGACTTCCAAAAACATTAGTTGGAGGATTAATAGGAGATTCCTCCCTTTCTTCAGACTCGGGGCAGGCGATCCTCTCAGATCTCCTTGATCGACTAGCCATCTGCAGACATTTTTGTATTAAATATCACGTAGTCACATTTTCAAATATAATAAGGTATCCGAGTATAGTTATGTACCTGTAAATTCATAATTACATTGGTCATTTGTAATTTGAATTCACCATACATACTACCCTCTTTAACCCATTATATTTTATTCCCAGTGATACTATCTATGTCCGGGACCCTTAATATGCAAATGACAATTTAAATATGGGTATCATGCTTTGAATGCCTAAATCCCTTAAACTCAGGCTCTGATACCACTTTGTGACACCCCCAAACACCATATTTGCAAATAATACATATTTCATTGCAAAGAAATACAGTTTACACCACAATGGTCCCAATAGTACACAGATTCTTATATGTACAAAATCTACATATGAAAATTTTCAAAATAAAATCTTTTACTATCACATGTATACCAACTTGTATTTTCAAAATAAGCAATCTTATGCTGATCTTCAAAAGCAGATATCATATAAGAAAAATAATTACATTTTCCCCTTCCCTTTAATATCCCTTGACTCCATAGTTCCTACATTGCACATTTTTTAAACACAAAAATGAGGGTTAGACAAGAAGGGTCTAGTGAGTAAATCCCTTATTTGCATATGCAGGGTGATGAACACCAAAATCTATTAAAATAACTTTTACACAGAAATAATTTCATTCAGCAAAATAATGCAGTTAAACAATATGATCAAAATAAGATCAACAGTTAACATCATCCCATAATTCAAATATACCCTTCTCATACCCAGAATTCAAAATAGAAGTCTATCTCAATGGGCCAGAGACCCTCTGACTCAATAAGCCAGAGCCTCTCTGATTCAACAGATTAGAGCTCCTCTGGTTCTATAGACCAGAGCCCCTTCTGCCTTACCAACCAGAGTTTCTGGTTCTACCAACCAGAGCCTCTGTATCTAAGTAAAATTTATCAACTAGAGATCTGCTGGACCAAATAAAATAATTTGAAGATGAAAGCAAGACCAGATTAGCTCTCCGGATAAGCAAGCAAACATAACTCTCTCAAAATTTTTAAAAGAAGCAGAAACCCTGCCTCTCCCTCAAAAACATTTATTTATACTTTCTAAAAATAGAAAGTCGGCCAACCCACCCATTTTATGCATGCATATGATTATATATATATATATATATATATACATACATATCTAAACCCATGTATGCAAATTTCATATTCATGCATACCCATGCATACATAAAATCCCATATATTAAAATCATGCACATATTCCCATGCATGAAAATACACATACTCACATATTTAACTCATGTAAGCATGTATCCATATAAATAATTAATTCACATAATAAGTACCTTAGGTGATAATCAGGACCTGGTTATCGCATGAAGACCAACCAGAGCCCTTCTGGTTCCTCATCAAACCTTTATTTTGTTGAAATAACTTGAAGTATAACCACCCAGAAACCAGACCAACCCAAAAACATTGTTAATTCAAAGCACAACCATTCAAAGCCTCTCTGGTTATAAACAATTTTCCTCCTTATCATAATAACGTTGTTATCACATAAATTAAGAGCAATAATCCTAAGTTCTCGTATCACACAGATGGGGTAACTCAAGGTCATCTCATCCCATGGATGCAATAACAAAAAATATGATCAAAACTCATATTTCATAATTGCCACCATATTCCAATGTACACCTCTCCTTGACATGCCACTCTTATATCAATGTACAACTCTCTTTCATATGCCACCCTTATCCCAATGTACATCTCTCCTTAATATACCACTCTTATTCCCACATAATATATAACCATAACAAAATCTATCATTTTTGCCAATAATGGCATCAAAACAGCTTCATAACAAAAACTCATATTAAGAACTTTACGGTTCTAAACCCAGTTTCATCATCAACTAAAAACAACTTCAAGAACAATTTTGCCATCTTCCATGTAAGAACCTAACAGTTCAGTATTTCAAATACTAAATAAAGAAAGTTGATAATATAAACTCACCCTATATTCACGTATACGAAGATGAATTTACATAGCAGTGATTTCCAAATATAACCACATAATCAACTTCTTCTTCTTAAAGAATCACGTAGAATTTCACACAAGAAACACACGCACAATAAGGTTTTTCTTTCTTTTCCTTCTCTCCAAAAACAAACAGATAAGATGAATCCAATCTTATCACTTTTATACTACCATAATTAATGCATAGGCGGTAGAGTTTAATAGCTTTAAAACCATAATTGTCACATTCATTCCCATGAAATCAAATATACACAAAATCATTGGTTGTGGGATTATTATTTTAAGCAAGTAAACACGTAAACAGTTTAAATTTCTTCACTTACCAATACCTTTCAAAACCACCCAAATTTATATAACCAAAAAAACCCGGTTATCACACATACAAACACACAATAAATCAATTGATAGGTTCTCGATTGGTGTCAAGGAAAAATGAAGGTGGTGGGTTATGGTTTTACACTGTGATCACTGAGTTATTTGATTTGAAAGTTTGAGGTTGTCTTTTGAAAAATGGAGATAAGTGAGGGGTGTATTTGGAAAGTTGTTTTAAAATAACCCTCATTCACCGCCTTATCTTTAAAATATGTATATGCATGTGTTATTTTATTTCTTTTCCTAGAAAGTTGGTTAAAAGAGATAAGATAGAAATAAAAAGGTTGGTGTGTATGTTTTAGTTTCCTGGGTTGAAGAAATAGAAGACAAGGAAGAAGAAAAATTTGTGACACTATCTGATAGTTGATTGTTGCTTAAAGTCTTCTTGCCATTTGCAAATTCAAGGTGAGTTTTATTTTAAAATGCTTTATTTGATGTGTTTTCGATATGGTATTATATGGTTTCGAAAAGAGGTGTCTTTCAACATGAGTATATGTTATGTGTTAGCATAAAATTTGGGTTTTTATATGTTATTACCAATTGATTGGAATAAAGGTGGCAAAATCAGGAGACGCATATATTGGGATAAAGGTGGCATAATCAGGAGAGCTGTATATTTCGAAATAAGGGTGATATATTTAGAAGATGTGTATATTTTGAAATAATGGGATAAGGGTGGCATACTCAACAGTTTGTTAAAGAAATTTTGAACATATGTATTCAGTTAACGCATCTGTGTGATGCGATGAGTTTGGTTTATTGCATCTGTTGGATGCGACGAAGTGGTGTTATCGCATCAATATGATACGATGAGTTAAAAGTTATCGCATCCTTGATGTGTGAATAGATGGTTTATCGCATCCTTGAGATGCGAGGAAATGGGCTTATCGCATTAGTGTGATGTGACAACTTGGGATTATCGCATCTATATGGTGCGAGGAATTTCTGTTATCGCATCAATAAGATGCGACAAGTTTGGGATATCATACGCTTGAGCCGATGAGATGAGATGGGGTTGTCTTATCTATATGATGCGACAAAAGATGTTTATTATAATAAATGTTATTTACATGACGTCTTTTCAAAGATTGGCTTTCCAAAAAATATTTTGGTGATTTTCTGTTACACCCCACTTTCCACATTTGCATATAAACATGTATTTCATATATTAAGAAATGCAACAACATATCTTGGTCCCAAAACTATAATATAATTTACAACTCAAAAATTCAAAAATAATATTATTGTACATCACATGTATAAACAACATGTATTCCCAAAATCCATCACATAACATGCTGATCTTCATATAGCAGTTATGCACATTAGAAAAATAATCACATTTTCCCCTTCCCTTATCCCTGGACACAGCCGAACTTGCAATGCATATTTTTAAACACAAAATGAGAGTTAGACCATGAGGTCTAGTGAGAAAACCCCTTCTTTGCAATTACAGGGTGAAGATCACCAAAACTTGTTATAAAAATCCCAATTGAACATCCAACCACTTTGATAAAATATAACTTCAAAAATACATCTAACTGCAAGTTATAATTACGTTCTTACCACAAAGGATATATAACCCCTTAGATCCTCAATGAAATTTAGAACACAACTCTCAAAGCTCTCAGACTAGAACTTATAGTCCCAACCTCCAAATTATACAAAGAAATACCAATCACCAGAGTTCTTGGTTATTAATAAAAGCTTTTAAGATAAGAACAGTTTTAAACTCAAATGGAAACTAAATTGAAAAATAACCAAAGACCCTCTAGTTTTTATTTCAAATCTTAACTCTTTTGAACAACCAAAATATGATATCTGATAACTCAAAATCATTTAAAACACGGACAATTAATGATTCCGGCTATATGCCATCTGAATAATATCGTTGTTATCATTTCAATAAGAGTAATATTTCTAAGTCTTCATGTCATAAAGAAATGTTGACTCAGAGTTATCACATCTTACGGATGTGACAACAAAAGCTATAATGTAACCAGATCTCACAAATGCCACCCTTATCCAAAGTACACCTCTCCTTGATATGCCATTCTTATCCCATGGTACACCTCTCATTGATATGCCACTCTTATTTCTCATTAAATCTGCAGATAAATCTACAGTTTTAGCCAATAATGCCTCAAAACAGTTTCATATAAGAAACTTTATCTCAAGAACTTTCACATTTCCTAAACGCGCTTTCAATATTATCTCAACATCTCTTTCAAAAACAATTACTCTTCTCAACAATTTTGAAAGAAACAACAGTACCTTTCTCAATTCATAAATAACATTTGAAAGATACAAAATAAACAACTTTAGTCCTCATCGGACACCACTTGGCCGGATACCCCTTCACCGGACAACACTCACCCAATGACTACCTTTCATCGAACAGCCCTTGGGCGATAAATTACCCTCATTGGCCAACACTCCATCCAGATAACACTTACCAGACAACACTATGACCGATAACAATCCTCACCAGTCAACACTTGAATATAAATAAATAAACCAGACAATACTTTCGATAAGCATCCTCACCGGACAAAGCATTGGGTGATGAACACCCAAACTGATCAACACTTAAAACCCCAAACATTTAATCCGTTCAACACTTGGGCGATAATGTGCCCATTTCGGACAAACCTTGTCCGATAAAGGTCATCACTGGACAAAGATTCGTCTGATAAAGGTCCTCACCGGACAATACATAAAATATACAAGTAATCTCACCGGTCAAGGCATGACCGGTAAGAGAACTTCATCAGACAATATTGTGTCCGATGACAAGCCCTCATCGGACCATAAATGTGAACCAGAAATATATATATATATATATATATATATATACACACACACACATGCATCAGTGTTCATAATCATGAAAACATGCATGCATATTTACACATATACACCTATGCACATATACACAAACACAAACCCATGCATGCATATACATATGCATAAATTCGCATATTCACACATTTATACCCATGCATCTTAAAATCAACAAATAACCACATACTCAAATAATAATTACCTCCAAATATATAACTGAAACCCGGTTATCATATTTTCACCCTGTAATAGCAATCAAGGGAATCACACACTAGACCTTGTGGTCAAACCCTTGTTTTGTTTTCAAAAATGTACATTACAGGTCGGGCACATGTGGAAGGTAAAGGGAAGGGAAAATATGTGAAGGAAAATGTTATTGCTTTACATCTATAGATTTTTGGGAAGCTGAATTTGTACATGATCTGTGAGTCTATGTTATTCAAATCATGTAATTATGTGAGGAAAAAGATTGTAGCTACTTTTGTATGTAGCAATATGTGTATTCTGGGACCAATGTGTGCACTTGTACTTCATGTTATATGGAATATATGTGTTTTTATGCAAATAGGAGTACAAGTTTAGTATTAGAGCCTGATTTTAAGAGATGTAGCTATCTAGCATGATGCCTAGACTTAAACTATATTATTTGCATAATTAAGGGTCCTAACATTTATAGAACCTTTGGAAATAAATATAATAGGTTAAAAGAATGATATTAAGGTAATTTCAAATTACAACTGGCCAATGTAATCTTGGATTTACAGGTACATATTTCTGCTTGAATACCTTAGTATATTTTGGAATGTGATTATGTGAATATTAAATTCTTGTGAACTATTAGATGGCAAGTAGTTCAAGAAGGTCTGAAAGAATAGCACTAACCTCCCCGGAAAAAAAGAATAGTTCCCCAGATAAAATTCCGTAAAATCCACTTGTTGGTCGGGGTAGAGGCAGAGGTCGAGGAAGAGGTAGAAGTATTATTCCTTAGATTCATCCAGATCAAGGAGAGTCAATTCAAGGGAGTGCTAACGAAGAACCGGACAGAACCATATTTGTGGGTCGAGAGCAGACTCAACATCCTGAGTACGTTACTCGGGATATGCTTGTTGAGGAAATGGGTAAGCTTTGAAATGCTCTAACACCTATATTCGGAATTCCTGCCCGTATTGAAATAGAAAGAGTTGAGATTAACCGCAAATTATAGTTATCAATGAAAAGGGAGGTGACATTAAAATGTTTCTAACATGCAAACCTCCAACTTTTTTAGGAGAAGGAGATCCTATAAAAGCAATATACTGGTTGAAGGAGATCCAGTTTTTAATACCAGCAAATGTTCGTATGATTATAGAGTTAGATTTTCCGTTTCTATGCTTAAATCTAATAATCTATACTGGTGGAAAGTCGAATCATTATCCAAACCAAATATTTCGCAAACGATTTCATGGATGGAGTTTACAGATAGGTTTAAAGAACAATTTTGCCCTAAAGCTGCAATTAGACAGCTAGAGGAAGAATTTCTAAAATTCAAACAAGGGAACATGACTGTACGAAAATATACGGAGAAATTTATTGAGCATTCGAAATATGCAAAACACTATATCTCCTCGGAATCTCGTAAAGTCGAACGATATATTCAGGGATTGAAACTCTCTATTCGAGAGTTTGTGATTGCAATGGATCTTGTTACCTTCCCATCTGCAGTTTATGCGGCTGAAACCACTAAAAGGAGTAAAAATAAACAGATAGGAGAAAGGATCGGAGAAAAGAGAAAATGGAAGGGATCATCAACAAACTTCCGTAGACCTAAGTTTGTGAAATCTGAAAATCATCCAACTCAAAGATTTAACGAGAAATCCTGCCCAAGATGTCACCATGTCCATCAAGGTGACTGTAATGTTGAGCAGAGAAGGTGTTACCGATGTGGGGAACCGGGCTAATCTTTCTAGGGACTGTCGAATGTCTCAACGTTGTTATCACTGCAACTCCCCAAATCATATTAAACCACATTGCCCACAATTGAGAAATCAAAGATCAAAGTTTGCTGGTAACACTCAGAGTAATCGTGGGGGTATTAGAAGAAGTCAACCAGAAAGGGCTAATAGACGATCCTTCCAAATGTCCAGAGGGCAAGCAGAGAAGATTCTAGATGTGGTGACGGATACGTTTCTTATAAACTCCGTATATGCTAAGGTGCTATTTGATTCTGGTGCAAACTATTCTTTTGTGTCACCATTATTTGTTAGGTATTTATATTTGAAGCATGTGTCATTGGACGGTACATTAGTGGTTGATACTACTAATGATAGTCAATCTCTATCACCAAAGTTTATAATGATTGTCAGATAGAAATAGAAGGGTGTGTTGTACCCATCCGATTATTCCCTATGCCAACAAGGGAATTTGATGTGATCGTAGGTATGGATTGGCTATTAGAGAATCAGGAAAGTATTGTATGTAACAAGAAAATGATATGTATTGATCTATCGGGTAAGGGGCTGATTGTGATTTACGGGGATTGGCGGGATCGTCATACAAGCTTGATTTCTGTTTTAAAGGCCCGAAAGCGTATTCAAAAAGGATATCAAAGCTTCTTACCGTATATGGTTGATTCCAAAAAGGAAAAAGGTAAAAAGGAATCTATTCAATGGTTTGTGAATGCCCAAAAGTGTTCCCAGATGAGTTATCTAGTCTACCTCTAGACCGATAGGTAGAATTTCGAATTGATCTAACACCTAGAGCGGCACCAGTAGCTCGTGCACCCTATTGTCTAGCACCATCAGAATTAAAAGAATTGATGACACAGTTGAAGGAATTACTGGATAAAGATTTCATTAGACCTAGTACATCTCCTTGAGGTTCCCCATTTCTATTTGTCAAGAGAGAGGATGGGCCGATACAGATGTGTATAGATTACCGAGAATTGAACAAACTAACAATAAAGAACAAATATCTTTTACCCATAATCAATGAGTTATTTGATCAGCTGGTTGGAGGTAGCTATTTCTCCAAAATTGATTTACAATCAGGTTATCATCAGCTGAAAATTCGGGATGAAGATATAGCTAAAACTAATTTCCATGCCAGGTATGGGCATCATGAGTTTTTTGTTAATTCCTTTTGGTCTGACTAATGCACCAGCAGCTTTTGCGGATTTAATGAACAAAGTATGTAATAAATATCTTGATAAATTTGTGGAAAATCTGAATCTATGTCTGAAGTACATCAACGTTTTAATTGTCTTCTTATCGGTTTAAGGATAGTTGGAAGAGAATATTCCAAATATAAGACCCTGACAAAGTTATTAGAATGTTTGCCAGAAACATGGGATAATTACACAATGTGTCTCAAGATGTCTAAGTATATGTCCTCCCTATCCCTTAGCACTCTTTATGGGATATTGCTTAATCATGAGCAATCCCGTCAGCTGAAAAAGAATATTCTCAAATATTCAAGAGAAATAAAAATCTCTACTTTAGCTTTGATCTCTGAAACCCTTCAGCTGCTCCTTCTATTTCTTCTACTCCTTCTTCTTCTCTTACTATCACTGAGTTAGATCCATCTAACTCTGAGGACTTAACAAATGTTGATTTATCAAAGTTTGATGAGTCTCTAGTCCTCCTTACAAACTCTTTCAGAAGGTTTTCCAGAAAAAGTAATTTTCACAGATCTCCTTCTCTAACTATTGCTAACAAGCCAAAGTCAAATCATATTGACAAGTCCTCAGCTAACTGCTTTAACTATCAATGCAAAGGACGATTTGCAAGTGAATGCGGGTCAAAGAAAGCTATGAAGCCATCTTCTAACATCTCATCCACATTCAGGCCTAAATATGATAAATATCTGAAACTGAAGGAGAAGCATAAAAAGATGAAGAATTTCCAGCGTAAAGGCAAAGGACTTATTGTTGAAGAACATGACCAAGCTGATTCTTCTGGCGAATCATCTTCAAATGAGGAAGACACAGCCTATCTTTGTCTTATGGCCAAGAATGTCAAGGATGAACCATCTAAGACATCATCCTCTAGTGATCCCTTCTTCAACTTCTACTCAGGTATGTTATCTGAATGACCATTCTACTTCTACCTGTGATAACCTATCTACACTACATACACTGACTGTGCATCTTTATAATGCTTTAAATGGCAAAATTAAAGCTGAAAAGTTAAATCTTGATTTACAAGAACAATTAGAAAAATATCATTCTAAGATCAAAGAACTGACTAAGATTAAATAAAATCTTAAAGATCAAGTCATTATACACAAAGCAATCAACATCGAACGTGAGCAAGTTATCTCTGAGTGAGAGCAAGCAATTGTTGAACTCAAGGTTGAAAAGGCTACCATTGAAGAATGGTGTAAAGCCTCTATTAAGGCCACTAAGATCATCAGCGCTAAGATTCCTGCCAAGATCAAGAGTGGTCTAGGTTATTCCTATAATCAGGAAGATCGTGTCAGTGATAGGTCCATGCTTAAGTTTGGAACATTTGTCTCTTCTATCCCTGACACTTCTTCCACTCAATACTCCTCTTTTGAATCTCTTGTTGAAAGAACTTCTCTTAGTTCAAAATGCAAAAACAAAGGTAAATCCATTGTTAGCATTCCACCTCCATCCAAGAAGGACCATAAGTTGAAGAAAACCTTTTTTATACCTTCAACTTGTAAACCTTCAACCTTGGGTACAAAGGTCTCTGAACATTCTCAGGGATGAAGCCCAAAACTGAAAGTAAATATTTCACACAAGATATCTAAATCTTCAGTTGTTCTCCTTAGAACAACTAAAATGTTCTCCTTAGAACAACTAAAAAAGGAATTCCTGGAGCCGGTACCTCTCATCTAAGGCTTCCAAGTCTTGACTTGTCTGGTCCTAAAGATTCTTTCAGCTATATGAAGTGTCATCACTGTAGTAAGACTACTCATGTTGCCAGTAAGTGTCCTTCAACTACCATATTTGGTTCACCAGCTAAGGTAAAGAAAGTAACTAAGGATGAAAAGTCAGCCAAAGTCAACCACAAAAGTTGTGAAAGCAACTAATGTAAAGAATACCATTGACACCTCTTCATCAAGTTCAGTGAAAACTTCCATTGACTCTAAGCCTTCAATGTCAGTGAAGAAAGATGACGCCTCTATCTCTAACTCTGTTGGACCCATTGAGAAATGGGTACCAAAGCAAAATTAATATCCTTTCTATTGCAGAGAATCAAAGGTAGCTGGTATTTAGATAGTGGATGCTCAAGACATATGACGAGACATAAAACCATGCTCTCTGAATAAAAAAATGAAAGATGCCCTTTCGTTACCTTTGGTGGAAATGGAAAAGGATTCTACCAAAGGTTTTGGTATATTAACCAACGGCGCAACCACCTTCAGACATATTGCATATGTTGAAGGATTGAAGCACAATCTTCTAAGCGTGAGCTAATTGTTTGATAAAGATTCCACAGTTAAATTTCTCAAGAATACATGTTACATCTTTGATAAAGATGACAATCTCGCTTTAACAGGCTCTCATCAACAAAATGTATATGTCATCAACATGGATTATCCCTTCACTGAGAATAGTTGTTTTCTCTCAAAAGCCTCATCAGACATCAACTGGTTGTGGCACAAATGGCTTTCTCATCTCAACTTCAAGATCTTGAACGAGTTGTCTAGAAAAGAACTCGTCACTGGCCTTCCTCAGCACATTTTTGCAAAGTAATCTCTTTACTCAACATGTGAAAAAGGAAAGCAGACAAAGGCTAGTTTTAAATCAAAGAAAGTCTATTCAGTGACTTCTTCGCTTCAGCTACTGCACATGGATTTATTTGGCCCTGTCAACGTACAATCCATAGTTGAAAAGAAATACACACTCGTTATAGTTGACGAGTTTTTCAGGTATACTTGGGTCTTCTTTCTTAGATCCAAGAGTGATGCACCTAAAGAAATCATCTTGTTCATAAAGCGTATAGAAGTACTGAACAACATTAAAGTACGGTCAATAAGGAGTGATTATGGCACTGTATTCAAAAACCATACCATCAACAACTTCCTTGAGAACAAGGAAATCTCACACAATTTCTCTGTTGTAAGAACTCCACAACAAAATGGGGTCGCTGAAAGAAGAAATCAAATGATAATCGAAGTCGCTCGATCTATGCTCAACGAGTCTCGTCTCTCTACACAATTCTGTGGAGAAGCTGTCATACTGTAATTTCACTCAAAAATCTGTCGTTGATCGTTAAGATATTTAAAAAGACATCCTATGAACTTTTCCATAGAAGAATGCCTTCTCTCAGCTTTCTACACATCTCTGGTTGTATTTGCTAGATCTTAAACAATAGAGAAAATCTTGGAAAGTTTGATCCCAAAGCTGATGAAGGAATATTTCTTAGATATTCTTCAGTTACCAAAGCCTTCAGAGTATTCAACAAAAGAAGACAAGCAATAGAATAAACTATTCATGTCATGTTTGATGAATCTCGATAAGCTAACTCTAAAGCCATCTTTGATTATGAAGAAGAGTTAGATAACTTGATAATATCTCATTATGGAGAACCTGAAGCTTCCTTCAACAATTAACCCAACGTTAATCTCCCTGAAGC
Organism: Cynara cardunculus var. scolymus; assembly: GCF_001531365.2. Lineage (NCBI taxonomy): Eukaryota > Viridiplantae > Streptophyta > Magnoliopsida > Asterales > Asteraceae > Cynara > Cynara cardunculus. Next base: position 12,530 of record NW_020201140.1, on the reverse strand, counting down.
TAATGATGATCGATTTATCATTCCTGACATGACTAATAACGAAGTTGAATCCTCTTCAGGGATTGTTGTCATTCCCATTAGTCATATACCCCCATTCTATTTCAAATATTGATCCTTCAATTATTGAGTCTCCTTCAGTTACTAAGCCTCTCTCAGTAGGTGAATCCCTCAATGAGGCTCCTTTAGCAATTCAAGTTAGTGTTGAAGAATCTCTTATCGAAGCCTCATCTTCTATACCTAAGCCTTCGAACTCAGAAGATGACAAATAATGTCATCTACCAACATAATGATGGACGAAAAGCCATCCCATCAATCAAATTCTTGTTGATCCAAGCCCAGGTATTCAGACTCGTCGAGTTCTAGGTAATATATGTCTCTTTGTCAACTTTCTTTCTTCAGTTGAGCCCAAGAAAATCAACGATGCTATCATTTATCCGAGCTGGGTCAATGCTATGCAAGAAGAACTCATTGAGTTTGATAGAAATAAAGGCTGGTACCTTGTCCCACATCCATTTAACAAAATAATGATAGGCACCAAATGGGTCTATCGTAACAAGTTTGAGAACAAGGAGTTGTAACCCACAACAAGGATCGACTTGTTACTCAGGAATACGTACAAGAAGAAGGCATCAACTATAATGAAACCTTTGCACCAGTGGCTAGACTCGATCGAAGCAGTTCGACTATTCCTATCCTATGCCGCCAATAAAGACTTTAAAGTCTATCAAATGGACGTAAAAAGCGCTTTCCTAAATGGAAAACTTCAGGAGGAAGTTTACGTTGAACAACTTCCAGGGTTTCTCGACCCTAAATATCCAACTCATGTCTATCGATTGGATAAAGCTCTTTATGGGTTAAAATAGGCCCCCTCAAGCCTGGTATGACACTCTTTCTTCATTTCTTATCTCTAAAAAATTTATTCGTGGAAAGATTGACTAAACCCTATTTCTTAGGAAAGTCAAATGTCACATCATTCTCGTCTAAATTTATGTGGATGACATTATTTTTGGATCCACTAATGTGACATTCTGTCATTTCGGAGTTTCAGGTTAGCATTTTTTTTATAGATCCTATATTTAGAATTATAAATTTATTAGGATCTAGCCATGGTGGTTAGAGTACAGCTGACTTAGTACCCAGAATTCTTAGCTTGGAAGATCCGCCTCAACAGGCAAATGATAAAGTTAACTTATGTAATGCAAAATATTTTAGAATCGTTCCAAATAAAACAAAGTTGATATTATAAACATTTAAAATTAAAAGACAAAGTCCCATTTGAATGTCCACTTGATTTATCAAAAGATGGAGTTTTGGGTTAAATAATGTCTATGTTGGTTAGTGGGCTTATTCTTATGAAGAAAAATAGAAGTTTTATTTAGTTTGGGCCTTTAGAGGCCAGCCCATTTAATTTATTAAAATCCTTGTATAAATACCCCTCATCTTTTGAAAACTCTCATTTTCTTTATCGCCAACCAGAAACTGTTCATCTCTCTCTAAACCCTCTCTAAGTTCAATCACTCTCCAGCCGAACCTACCTTCCAGCAAGTGTTTAGAAATTCTCTCTCTCAATCTTGAAGATCCTTCAAGAATATAAGAAAGAGGTACGGTACTAGTTATTTTATTTTTGCAAAATATCATGAGACTGTATCTTCTTTCTTCCACATCACGGCCATATAGTAGAATTTTCTGGAGATCAAAGAGGGGAGATTATTCATCGAAAACATGAAAATGTTTTCAAAAAGGATAATAATCTATGATCCATGTCCCTTGAACTCCAAAGTAGGAAAGGGAAACCCTTTGCATGTGAAGTTTAAGCATGTATAGCTATGTTTTGATGTGTTAAAATCTTGCATGCATCTTTAATCTATCATATTTTCTTCGAAAACTCAATGGAATCGAGAAAAATTCTTCCCCAGAGCTTTAAATTTATTTTTGCTAGCTTGAAGATGGTGTTTACCTTTGGAAAATGATGAGTTCGGCCCCAAATGACTGCCACTCGGTGAGCGTGCAATCTATTTTGAGGGTTGTGAAACTCAAGGTTAAAGAGTAATGATGAGGAATTTAAAACCCACTCAAATTTCTTGATAATTGGATTAGTCGGTTGATGTCATTATTGTAAATAATGTGACAAGTTGGACATAAAATGACTTTTGGAAGGTTCCTATTTTTAGAGTTTCCAGGAACCCAAAAATATTTGGAACAGAATTTATAATGTGTCCAAAAATCAGCTTTTGAGTAAAAGACTTTGATTTCTTCTATTTGGACTGTTATTAGTTTATTAATAAAATATCAACTTTATTTCCTAAAATCCGATGGCATTACATAGGGTGCAACTTGACTCTATTTTCGTCTAGAGCTCATAGGAGATCTGAATGTGGGATGTTGGTTTATTTAGGAAGTCAGGGCAGACGTTGAAAGCTTCAACCATCATTTACTGGATATTCATCATCAAACCTGTGAGTTCTGACGGCCCCACTTTTAATGCTTTGTTTATTGTTTTGGGGGAAAAGCATGAGATTAAGCAAACTATGCATGTTATTTGTTTGAAACCTTTGGACTAAAGAACTGTTTAGTCAAGCTTTATTTGAAACCTTTGGACTAAGAAACTGCTTAGTCAAGCTTTGTTTGAAACCATTGGACTAAGGAACTGCTTAGTCAAGTTTATTGTGTCATGAAATATTGATTGTTATTGCACTTTGAAATAAATGCTAAATTGATGTACTTGGGAGTATATTTTCCTAATAAAGTCCCCGTCCGTAAACGCTATTTGATAACTCGAGCACGTCCCCGGGCCGTGGTATTATGGATAGCCGCTATTGTGTTGACAGTCCCACCTAGAAAGGGGTGCATATTACCTATGTTTTCTTGTCTAATCATGTGGAATTTGGACCACCGCTGAATTAGTACATCTACGAACTGTGGGACCTAAGTAAGTGTACGGGCTACTTATGGTCGTTCGTAAATTAATGGGGCAAGTTGGTCAAGTAAGGCTCAGTAACGTCTCAAGTTTTTACATCGTGAAAGATTTACATTTGTTTAGTGCAAAAGATTCGCATAAGTTTGCAAATATTTGGTTTGCGCATTAAATTGTTTTATGCATGTGAAAACCCGTGAGCTCACCAACTCTTTGTAGTTGACTCGTTTTATGTTCCATGCTTTTCAGGTAACAAGTAAGAAATGAAGTATTTTGGGAGCATACTTGTGGAAAACTGATTAAGTTCGCATTGAAAGCTTTTGTAAAAGAAGTATTTGTCATAAATTTGGTTATGATGTTGAAYTCATTTTATTTTTGAAAAATTAAAAAGTGTTATTTATTAATTGTTGTTGTGATTCGCTTGCTTGTTACATCTCATGTTTCCGCTTTAGCGGGATGTGACAACTAATCTCTCTTGTTGAAATTCCCAAATCTTATACAAACATGATTAAGATCTTTAAGAAATAAGATGAAGAGAGAGTAGATCACCAAAATTCTCTTGATTGATTGAGAGAGAAATTACAAGGCTAATTTCATATTACAATTGCTAATGACAATTACAAAGGAAACTTCTATTTATACTAAGAAAATAATAAACCTACACTATTACAAAACATGTAAAATATGGAGAACTTGAATACAACAATAACGCGCATATTCGAACCCAACATTCTCCCCCTTTGGATTCAAGTTTGGACTCTTGAAATTTTTGTCTTTCTAAGTACAAGAATTTTCTCTAACCTCCTTAGAGTGTTCCTGTACTGAATCTTCTCCTCGAGCATATTTATGGCATTGATCAACAAATGTCTTTCTTTAGAACTCATTCTCTCTGACTCTGCAGCTCTGTCGTTGTTCACCGTTTTCAAGTCAAGCGCCCGTCTTACCAGCCTAATAGTACCATCTGAATACTTGTTTAACTCGCTGAATCTCATAAATTTCTTCACTTGAAGCTGAGCAAAGTATATGACTCCGAACTCTGGCTTTTCAAGAATCATGTAGACTGGATAAGCATCAATATCTTCTAAGTCTTGATCAGGTCTTTTCAGGTTGATGATTCTTTGATTGTCTTCAAGACCCATCT
>NW_020201140.1:3168-8375 GCF_001531365.2 Cynara cardunculus var. scolymus | reverse complement strand
TATACTCTAAATCTTCCAAATATAAGCTTGAGAAATCAGCTTCACTGAATCTCTAGATTTGTCCATCTTGTCTAGTCACAGTGAAGACCGGATACCAGACTCTCAAAAGTCTTTGAGCATCGATTTGTTTCATTGTGACAACCCGATGTTTGGTACGAACTTCACTAATAAGCAGGTGCTTAGCTTTCAAAAAGTGTTTGTACTTTATACGATAATCTTTGGTTTCCCGGTAGATACCAAGGATTTTATCACCGCTCAGAGCCTTAAGGTGATGGAGAAAAATTCCAAAGTAGATGTCTTCCAAGTACGGCTCTCGGATCCTTTCTCTATCATATCCTAGAAAATTTGCTCGAATGTGAAATGGTACATAATTCTTTGTGAAATTTTCTGTAGGATCAACAGGTTCTCTAGGAGCAGAGATGTCTGATACACCAGTTACATCTGCATTGGAGGATTCTGGAATAATCTGACGGTCATCTTGAATAGGAAAAACTGGATCTTCATCATTTATGTCGGCTTCAAAGTCAAAGTAAAGCCCAGTTGACTCGTYAATATTATCAATGTCCTCTCCAAAATCTTGCTCTCCACCCAACACAGTAGAAAATACATCATTGAAACCTACATTGGCAGACAAGTCCAATAACAACCTTGTCCCTACTGTCGAGTCCGCTGGCTTTTCAACCAATGGCTCGATCATAGGACTTGTCTCCATTTCTTTTTCATCTTCTATAATAATAGCCTCAATTATTCTTTCCCGAACAGACTCCGGGCAGAAGCTTCAGCAATCACATCTTGAGCAGCTGGCTCACTTTCAACCCTTGCAGCTTGTTCAGACGTCTCAGCGACTCTCTGTCTCTTCCTCTCCCCCTCATGATGATCTGGATCATCCGGATCATCATGCCTTCTTTTATGAGAGGTGGCATGAGATCTGCACGTCTCTTCTAAAGTAGACACCCGTTCAACAAGGGCATCCATTGAACTTTTAAGATCTTGGGTTTTGGATGTGATTAACTTACTAACTTTTGTGAAGCTAGAAGTAACCACATCTTGAAAGGCCAAAAACTCTTAGGCTCTAACGAAAGGTTTAACATCCAATTGTTGTCTTAAGAGCCCAACCAAGTCTGCATCTTCAGCGTCAGGATTTTGAGATGCCATCAATTTTGCGTACAGCAGCGATTTAAGTTTATCCACCGTTTGCTCTTGTACCGACGGCTCAGGTACAGGCAATGGTGATGGCGCAGACAGTTTCTCTTCCTTGACTTGTTCTTTCCCCTTCAGAAGCCTTTTCAGACTTGTGATTTGTGCATCCATATTTTCTTGAACAGCCTTTAGGACGCCGTCCAAATACTCCCGTGACACAAAGTCTGGTAAGCTAACACCTGGATCACTTAGATTACCAGTTGAAACAACAGTTGAATAAACTGTTGTGCATACGTTCAATGTTGGCATGATGGTAGCATTGGTAGGACTTCCGACCTGTCCTTGTGAAATGTCAAATGACACCAATCTGGTCGTTCCAGCAAGTTCACTAAGAACTGCACTTGGAGCAACAGATGCTCTAGACTCGTGTGTACCTATGTGTATCGGTGCTAGACTCAAGGTGCATAGAATCGATATCGTAGGCTGGAGCAGCGGCCTACCTGTTTTAATAACTACGTTCTCCGAATGAGAAGTAGTTAGTAGATGTGCTATATCCCCGTGTTCAATTGAAACAACTGGTTGTTGAGAACCAGTTGAGTGGATGGGTGGGGTGTGCATTTGCATAGCTGGGCTAGCTATGTCTTGTTCAATACCAACATTCAACGAATGAATGTCAGTAGTAGATGTGGGTGCCTGGCTATGTGTTTAGGTTAGATAAGGAGCATGATATTCTTTTTGTGCTCCACCCACACCCTCACCATGTTCTTCTTCGTCCCTTTCACACATCCTCTCAACATTTTCAACTGTATCTCCCTCATCTTCAACACCTACTAGAATACGATCATATTCATCAAATTGAGCTCCATATCTTCAACATCAAATGACAATGAATGTAGACTTGGACAAGTCTGTTGATCAGGAATTTCTGGAAATATGTCGTTAATATCATCAACCAATGTTCCGACTGGAATATTCTGTGAATGAATGGTTTGAGCAAGATTGTCATCACCATCATCATCATTATTGTCATCATCCCCATCATGATCACCAAGAGCCGCCTGAATATCAGTTTCAGTATCTTTCGAACTAGAAGAAGTTGTGGAAGTACTATCAGTTGAAGTACTATTAGTTGAAGTGCTTTGCTTATCAGATGCTCCCCCCTTCGGTTCACCCCTCTCTATTACATTTTCTCTCAGCACACTGCCCTGTGCAGGTAACCCATGTTCCTGAACTCTCTCATCTATATCTAACCTTTCTCGCTCAGCTGAGGCATGGGGTGATCCCTGGGTAAGTTCAACCGGTTCTGGTTGAACTATAGGATCTATAACTCTCCTATAGTCTATCATACATTGAGCAGTCTGATCAGCTATAGCAAAAAGCTCTGGTGGTATTTCCATAATAGAATCCAAGTCCTCAACCTCTATATGCTGCTGAATTCTAGACATGATGAATGTCGGCCCTTTTTCAGCATTGAATCTGGCCGGAATGTCTTCATTCCCATTCATCATCGCCTTTATGATTAGTTGTAGAAATCTCTAGAAGGGCACGAATTTTCTAGCTTTAGAAGGAAATCGCTTTGCGTTCACAAGCTCCAGTAGTTCATTCCAGATGACTAGGGCATAGTCATAATTGCGCGAGAAGACTATCCCGTGAAAGAATTTTTGGAAAGAAGTACTGCAAGTATCTATCCCCGCAGTCTTGGACGTCAGACATCTATTCAGGATGGAGAATAACATATGCCAGATATATGGTAGAAAACGTCTTTTGAACTGTGTCGGATTAGATAACTCTGCCGAGTATCCCAACCTTTTGATGTCTTGGCACAATTGGTTATCTGATACAAATTCTTCATATCCAGTAGAGCCTGGTCTGGGAAGTCGGAGAATCCTTCTTAAACGTTTTAATGTCAGACAGCTGACAAATTCATCCACTGCTCCTTCAAAATAGAGTGTGTCGTCGTCTTTTACCAGTGTAAGTGTACTCCAAAATTGTTGTAAGTACACCATTGGGACAGTTGTATTGGCTGACAAGGAGTAAGCTAGAAAGTGTCATCTCAGTATTTCTGGAATTATCTGGTATTCAACAGGCATATCAAAGTTAAAGGCATGGTTATTTGGCTTTATTTCGAGATATTTGAATTGGGGAAAAAGTGTTTCAGAGGGAATGGGTTGATTAGATGGGTTTGGGATATTATCAGATCTGACCGAAGGAATATGAGATTCCTCGTCAGATTGATGTTGAACGTTCGCCATTTACCTGTAAACAATCTAAAAAATTAGAATCCATATTATTCAAGAAATTCAATCAACTGAAAGTAAAAAAAAATTAAGACTAAAAAAAATTTTAACTCAAAAAAATTTGAATTAAAAAAATACTAAAAATTTTGTAAAATAAAATAAAAAAAATCTATACTAACACTAACAAAAAATAACTAAAAAAAATTTAAACTAAACTAAACATAAAAAAAAATTTAAACTAAAACTAAACATAAAAAAAATATTAACGCAAAAGAAATCTAACAGAAAAAAATAATAAAACTAAAAACGGACTCCAAATCCGGTCAACAAAGAAGAAAAAAAAATTCTAAGTCAAAAATTCCTAATCAGGACAACATCAACCGGATTAAGATTGATCGGAGTTTTCTCCGGTCACCTTCTCCGGTGAGAAGTCCGGTCAAAACCAAAAAATTTCTAAAAATCAAAATGAAACAAAAATAACTAAAAAACAACCCTAAAAAATAAAAAAATAAAAAAAATCTAAAATGAAACAACTATCTGAAATTAGCCTGATTTTGATTATTCAGCAAATTAGTTCGAATCAGATTCAAAGATTTTCGATTCATCGTTAAAATATTTATACAGTCCAATAGTCCAAGAAATTGTTCATCAAGTCCATATCGTAAAGGTATAATCAATAGTCGACAAGATTAAATAAACATAAACCTTGAGTAGAAGAGGGATGAAATAGAGTAGAGATTCAAAGAACTTTGAGCGATTAAACAGGTTGAACAGCCGGAGACGAAGATGAATAGTATATGAGAGTAAAAAGTAAAAGTAAAAATTTACTCGATTATTTATAGTCAAAGTCAAAAAAAACCGTTCAAATTCTAAACCGCTCAAGGGTTGTCCGGATTAGAATAAATCGGTCAAGAGGTGTCCGATTTATGGATTAAGAATCAACTAAGTGTTTATCCGGACAATAAATCGCTTAAGGCATAGACGATTTAGAAGAATATCGGTCAAGACTTGTCCGGTTTAAGAATAAATCGCTCAAGGTTCAAACGATTAAAGAATAAATCGCTCAAGATTCAAATGATTAAAGAATAAATCGCTCAAGGTTCAAACGATTAAAGAATAAATCGCTCAAAAGAAAGATTAAATCGCTCATGAAATGAACGATTTAAGGACTTGAAAGAATAAAAGAGTCAAGCGATTTAAGAATCCGGTCAAATCAAACAAGCGATTTACTAATCCGCTCAATCCCTTGAAGAGCATATCTAACCTTATCCGGATAAGAGTTTATCATATAGCCTTTTGTCCGAATTAGTCTAAATCGGACAAGTGTTGTCCAGATTTGTAATAAAWCGGACAAGTGTTGTCCGGATTAGACTAAATCGACCAAACACTTATATTTCTAAACACTACATCTTTCAAAAATTAGATAATACTCAAAATACCTATAAGAAAAATATAAACTGTTAATTCAATACAGATCACTCCCCCTTAAAATATGATCAGATAATCAAAAACAAATAAAATTTCACACTACCCCTCAAATATAGATTCCCACAATCAAGAAATTTAAAATCAGATAGAAAAATTGAAACACTAACTTGTATTTATGTAATACAGATATTTGACTAAATGAATTTGAATTAAATACAATTCCATGAGTTGAACTGTTTTTAATAAAAATTCAAATTTTCAAATTTAACATACCTAACTTAGATACAAGAAAGCTAAAGCGTTTTTCATCTAAAGCTTTCGTAAATAAGTCAGCTAATTGAAATTATGTATTTACAAAATACAGTTCAATGGTTCGTTTTTCTACATGATCTTTAAAAAAAT
>NW_020201140.1:0-2258 GCF_001531365.2 Cynara cardunculus var. scolymus | reverse complement strand
TAAAGAGCTCGATCAAGGATATAAACATGATTTGGCTTTGACTGATCAACAAAACCTTCCGGTTGTGAGACATAGACATCATCTTTGAGAAGACCATACAAAAATGTTGTCTTGACGTCCATCTGGTACACCGTGAAGCTCTTGTGTGCCGCGTACGCCAAAAACATTCGTATTGCTTCAATCCTTGCAACCGGGGCAAAAGTTTTGTCGTAGTCAACACCTTTTTGTTGATTATATCCTTTAGCAACCAGTCGGGCCTTATTTCTGATCACAACACCATCTTCGTCCTTTTTATTTTTGAATACCCATTTAGTACCGATAATCGTCTTGTTGTTGGGACGTGGTACCAATCTCCAGACTTTGAGTGCTTCGAACTGGTTCAGCTCTTCTTGCATTGCTAATATCCAATCCGGATCAGCTAAGGCTTCGGAAACCTTAGTCGGCTTAATAGTACTCAAGAACGTGGAATAAAGACACTCATTAGTCGTCGCAGACCGTGTACGAATGGGTGCTGATGGATCACCAATTACTTGATGTATTGGGTGATTTCGAGTCCACTTCTTGCTATGAGGTAGGGGAATATAGGAGCTTTGGTCTGAACTTTGATCAGTGTAAGTACTTGGGGAGTTTATAGAAACTGGTTCAGGTGAAGGTTCAATATTAGGAACTTGAATAGGTTGAATATCTGGTTGAGATGAATTATTATCATCTTGTTCGACTGATACTTCTTGCACTCCAGAATTTTCACCCTCTTCACACTGAACGGGATTGTTCGGATTTTCCATCTCTATTTCTTCATTTACTACTTCCGTTTCCTCTTCTGTTTCAGTTACTGGCACATCGGGAGATGGACCAGATAATTGTTGTTCACTGATTAGATTTATTTTTAAAATATTCTTCATAGAAGTTCTCAAATAAGGAATCTAAATCAATTTTATCAGAATTAGAAGACTCGAGTTGATCAGCTTTCCGCGAGGAGTTAATTATCAGCCCGGGTCCTGAACTGAATTGTTCAGAAGCCACATCAATGACTTCATCAAAGGATATGTTTACACTTTCATTGATGATTTTGGTCCGTTTATTGTAGACCCTATATGCGGCAGATGTCTTTGAGTAGCCAACAAAGACTGCTTCATCAGCTTTAGCAGCAAGCTTCCCTCTGTCCTTTTTGTCATTTAAAATGAAGCACCTACAACCAATAACTCGAAAGAATTTGATATTAGGTATTCTTTTATTTATTATTTCATATGGAGTTTTACCAAACCTTTTATTTACAAAAGAGCGGTTCTGGGTAAAACAAGCAGTCACTACTGCTTCAGCCCATAAAAATAATGGAAGTCTGGAACATGTAAGTAATGTCTGCGCCGCTTCCACCAACGTTATGTTCTTTCGTTCAACGACACCATTTTGTTGCGGTGTCCGGGCTGCCGAAAACGTATGTGAAAAACCGATGGATTCAAGGAATGAACCGAGTATGTTGTTCTTGAATTCAGTTTCGTTGTCAGTTCTGATTTTCTGAACTTGAAGTTGCAGATTATTCTGGACTGTCTTCAAGAATGTAATGATCGTCTCGGCCGCTTCATCCTTTGACCGCAGAAAATGAACCCAGGTATATGTGGAATAGTCATCTACTATAACCAGCACATACTTTTTACCGTTGATGCTTTGGACTTACATAGGACCACAAAGATCAATATGGAGTAAGTGTAAAGGACGTTCGGTATTAAACTCTGTCTTCAGCTTGTGTGAAGCTTTCTTCATTTTGCTCATCTCACATGCACCACATACATGGTCTTTATGAAACTTCAGTTCTGGGATGCCTTTAACCAAGTTGTCACATACCAAATTGTTAAGATACTTAAAGTTCAGATGTGAAAGTCGCCGATGCCATAGTAAATTCTGCTTTAAGGATGCCTTGGATATCAAGCAGACATCAGTATCTACTTGTGTATTGGAAAGGTCAATTGTGTAGAGATTTGATCTTCTGATTCCAGCTAAGAGTTCCTTACCATCAGTAGTTCGAATGCTGCATTGGTTAGGTTTAAGACAGACTACTAGATTTTTGTCACATAATTGACCTATGCTAAACAAATTATGTCCAAGTTCTTCGACAAACGACACTTTCTTAATAGTTAAATTCCCATAAATTACATCACCGTATCCAAGGATAGGTGCGTATTGATTGTTTCCAAACCTTACCGTACCTCCAAAAGATTCAACATAGTTAGCTAAGAGTTCTTTTCTACCAGTCATGTGCT
>NW_020201139.1:82421-83268 GCF_001531365.2 Cynara cardunculus var. scolymus | reverse complement strand
CACCAATAAATGAAAGTCCTCTAGTCTCATCCTCCAATGAAGCTCAAGAGCCTGAACAAGACTCTGCATCTCAACCTCATCTTCAAATTGCACAAGAAACCGTGCCTTCTGCTCCACCACATCATGTCACTAAATGGACACAAAGTCATCCACAATCTCAAATTATAGGAGAACCTTCTGCAGGTGTAAAGACGCGAGCCACGGCAAACTTTTGCTTATTTACTTGCTATGTAAGTGAAATTGAACCCAAGACAGTAGCAGAGGCTCTAGCAGATACCTTCTGGGTTGACGCTATGCAAGACGAGCTAGTTCAATTCAAGAGAAATCAAGTTTGGACACTCGTACCTCTGCCAGCCGGGAAGCTCGCTATTGGAACCAAGTGGGTTTTTCGYAACAAGAAGGATGAGCAAGGGGTAGTGGTAAGGAACAAGGCAAGGCTAGTTGCGAAAGGGTATTGCCAAGAAGAGGGAATCGACTACGAAGAGATCTTTGCCCCTGTGGCCAGACTGGAAGCTATTCGTATCTTCCTAGGATTTGCTGCTCACAGAGGGTTCAARGTATTTCAAATGGACGTCAAGTCAGCTTTCCTTAATGGCAAGCTCAAAGAGGAAGTATATGTCAAGCAACCCCCAGGGTTTGAGAGTGATAAGTATCCTAACCATGTCTACTTCTTAGACAAAGCTCTGTACGGTCACAAGCAGGCTCCCAGAGCATGGTATAATCGCCTATCAAACTTTCTTACTTCTAATGGGTTTCACAGAGGTACAACTGATAYCACTTTATTTTATAGAAAAATRAATGATGATATTTTGCTTGTACAAATCTATGTTGACGACATTATCTTTGG
>NW_020201139.1:76050-79105 GCF_001531365.2 Cynara cardunculus var. scolymus | reverse complement strand
GAGCATGAGCATGGCTACAGAAGTCCAAGACCCCTATCCAAGGCCATGCTCAAGTATTTAACTCATGGAGATCGCAAAGCCTATAGACGTGGATACAGGCAACCAGAACCGGTCCCTGTCACCCCACCACAAATAGGTGTCCCTTTAGGTGAGGAAATTGAAAAAAAGAGAGTGGAGGGACGCAAAGATGAGCCAGTAGTGGCTGGTCAGGTGAGTGAGCAACCCCCTAGAATCCCATCTCCCTCACGCAAGAAGAAGAAGCAGAAGGGTGCTGACTCTTCTGTGAAAAAGTCGAAGGCGAAGAAGAGGCCCGTAGAAGTAGAGGGCCCAACTGTACCTCTGCCAAAACAAAAGAAGAGAAAAATAAAGAAGGATGAACCGACAAAGCCTGTGATCACAGAACCTATGGTCACAGAGGCCATTGTAGAAAAAAGCCCGACAGAGGCTACAACAACACCCAAGCGCAGAAGGTTGTGCAAGATGGTTATCGATGTTTCCCCAACAGAACAAATTCAGGATGTTCTTTTGAATATCCAGAAGGAGTTCAAGGCGCCAATTGATGAATCACAGTTGGTGACAGAAGTTGTTCTAGACGATGAAGAAGAAGAGGCTGAAGTGTTAGGTGAGGGAGCAAAAGATGCCGAAGGCACAGAACCAAGCCCACCTCCCAGTGCAACCCACATGTCTAGAGGCCCTGTTCTAGAGGGACCATCTATTGAATCAGGCACGCACATGCTGATCCCTACCCAAACTATCCCCACAGAGGACATTCCTTCGTCCTCTGTGGAACGCACATCTGGGCAACCTCATACAACTCCCTCATCCTCTCAAAAGGATGAAGGTTTTAAAACAAGAGTCCCTTCTCCCATGGACTCGACAGAACTAAGAAAGGCATCCGTTGCCTCTCCTCACACGAGTGAACAACCAGAACATGCTTCAGAGGTACAGGTGAGAGACACAGAGGTAGAGGGTCTAGAACGCCCTCTGTCTCCAGTAGATCAAACTATCAGGATAGGCTCTGAAACTACCGGACATGAGATCTACAGAACACCGGTAGGCTCTCCTCAAGGAGATGTGCAAGAATCTGGTGGAAGTCCCCGAGCAAGCTACGTAACACCAGCCGCAGAGGGCGCCTCAAGCTCCGTGGCCAAAGGACCACCATATGTTGGTGATCCGATTACCCAGGATACCTATGTGACAAAGGGGGAGCTTCAAACCTTTGCCACAGAGGTGTTCAAGAAGATAGATGAGTTGAAAAACTTGTTCATCTCACGCTAATTGCCGCAAGACCTCAAATCTCTCACAGAAGCTCTGAAGGAGTTATCCTCCACAAYTGYCGATTTGAAGACTACATTAGTAACCCTTCAGAGCTCTGTCCTTCAGAAGGATGATCTAGCAGAAGCCTTTCAAGCAATGACGCTCAATCCATCCTCTATCAAGACGTTGAAGACTGAACTCACAGAGCTGGTCGCTCAATTCGCAGCCGATTTCGTCTCTGCGGGCTACACGGATTACTCTTCATTCAGAGACGAAATCAAGGAGATGATCTCCTCTGCATCACCTACGGCCTCGACACCAAGACTTCACGGGCCAACATCAATCATTTGGCAACTCGCGGAGAGCTGGATGCTATGGTGGAAGCCCTAGGGGATGTCGTGACCAACAATATCGCCCAACTTCTGACAGAGGCCCGAGCATCAAACACTTTAAGCAGAGACTGCACGTCCCAGCTCGTGAAGGAAGGTGATCTTTTGCGACGTGAAATCTTCTCCACCGTCTCCAAGCTTAAATGGGCCACAGAGCTAGATGTGATGAATGCCTCTGCAGGTGCTGAAAAGGTGATCGAGAAGATGTTCAAAGCGGCCACCAAAATCTTGCGTCATTTGAAGAGGGTTCCCCTGACTACATGCAAGGCAGACGCCATACAGATCCATGACAATCATGAAGGTCATGATGATCGTCATGAGGGGGAGAAGAGGAAGGAAAAGAAGAAGGCCTCAGAACCAAAGAAGAAGACTCCTGCCAGAGGTGTCAAAATAGTGGAATCTAYAGCCGACCTGTTCTCAAAAGGCAAGGGAAAGGCTCCAGAGCCTAGTGGCAAAGGAAAAGGTAAGGCTGTAGAGGAACCGAAGAAGGGGTCGTCGTCCAGCACCGAGACCCCCAAGGAAATTGATGAAAAGGAGTATGCCGATGACCCTGAGCTCCTCAAAGTGTTGAAATTATCTTTGGCAGAGGCTCTAGCGAAGAAGGGCAGAATTCCAATGCACCACAGAGAAGGAGAACCCACGTCTTCCTTATTCCCACAAGTCCAAGAAACGTCCACGGGTACGTTTGATGCTCTGCAAGGATCTGTGAAACCAATCCTTGTAGAGGGATCGACCCAGAGGCCAATTTTAGAAGAAGAAGAGTTCAAGATGCCAGAGGCTTCCACAATAGACAGGGTCTCTGAAATCTTTGAATCTATGAGCAAGATTCCTATGCAAAAATTTCGCACAGAGCCCGTCACTACCCTGGAAGGAATTCTTATTTGGATGTACTCTGTAGCAGACACAGAGCCACCTTATGACCCAGAGATCGCTGATATTCCCTCGCCAATTGCCAAGTTCCACTTCACCAAATTAACAAGGCCTCGTGAGTAGATCTTCTCACGGCACATGATCACTTCATTGGTGACAATCTCACCAAGGACCTTGTTAAAGAAGACTGTGCTCTACACACAGTATGTTGTAAGGAGAGAAGATGACAACTTCTACACGTTCACGGATGCTGATCTTCACAACCTCTATGTGTTTGATGTCATCTATATGCACAAGATTCTTAACATCTACATGGAGAGGAGGTTGACATACCAAATATCGCTCAGAAGGCTGGTTGAGATAATGCATGCGCAAGTAAGGTATTACAACCAGAAGGACTTCGAGTTGGCCATAAGATTAATGYAGAAAAATCTAAAGATMTCTCCTCCATACAGCAGGCCCAGTTGGATATCTAGGTACTCTCCAAACTCCATCATACACAATCTCGTTTTTGGGTTTGTGTATTTGGATAAGGATGA
>NW_020201139.1:73967-75610 GCF_001531365.2 Cynara cardunculus var. scolymus | reverse complement strand
TGTTAGCTCTCATTTCTTTAAATGTAAAAGTATGGAAAAAGTAATACTGCAAGTGTTGACAGAAGATGATCTGTCACAGAAGACCACAGAGGACCAACAGCAGAAGATGCTCAAGCATACAAGTCTCAAGTGACAGAACCTCTGTCGTGTCTCACAGAGGTTCTGGAAGATATCCTCAATGTCAATGTGCTTTCAAGTTATATCCAACAGAGACTCTGTGATGTCACACAGAAGGTCTGCAGCCTGTCTTCTGTGTAGATCTTCTTTAGCTATTTTACTTTGGTTTATTAGCTGCTTGTGCTTATCACGTGTTCTTGTCTATAATCTGTTTTGATCGAACGACTTAGATTAATTTACTTTAGGTCGTGTCAAAACACGGTTACTTGCTTGTATAAATAGCAGCGTAGACCCTTGTATTTCAGTGTGCTTCAGTATTGTAATTGTTAACATTTTCATTCTATTGAAAATCATTTGAAGCTCTCTCTTGTGTTCATCAATCTTCATCACTGTGATCTTATTGATTTCTACTTTGGTTGGTTCTTATCTTTTCCGCTGCATCATCACTGTCAAACAGATCATCCAAGTAAGTAATTAATACCAAGAAACCGAGTTAATCGATCCTACACTAAATTTTTTTCATGGCATAGACATTATGACTATGCACTGTGATATGGAAAGAATTACTTGAGTTGGTCAACGCTAAACGGTTTCCGTCCAAGGCCAGAAAATTCGTGCCTTTTTAAAGATTTCTACAACTTTTTATTAAAGCCGTGATGGATGCGAATGAAGATATTCCGGCCAGACCAAATTCCGAAAAAGGGCCAACATTCGTCATGACAAGAATTCAACAGCATAAGGAAGTTGAAGATTTGGATTCTATTATCCCAGTTCCACCAGAGTTGATTGCTCTAGCTGATCAGAACGCTCAGTGTGTTATAGACTATAGAAGAGTGATAGATCCGATAGTTCAGCCATAACCGGTTGAACTTGCCCAAGGATCACCCCATGCCTCAGCGGAGACATATATAGAAGTAGAAGAGAGAGTTCAGGCACAAGGGGTACCTGAACAGGGAATTGAGCTCAGAGAAAATGTAAATGAGAGGGGTGAATTAGTGCGGGGAGCTTCTGATCAGCAACACACTTTAACTGCCAGAGCTTCATCTAGTTCGGGAATCAAATAATCGAGCAGATTCTGGTGATGAAGATAATGATGATGATGATGGAGCAAATGCTCAAAATATTCATGTTGGAACATTTGTGGATGATCTTGCTACGATCTTTCCTGAATATTCAGCTCAGCGACCTTGTCCGAGTATACATTCTTTATCATTTAATGCTGATGAATGTGATGATTATGATCTCATTCTTCAAGATTTATCAAATGAAGGAGAAGATGAGGGAGTTGAAGTTGAAAATGAAGAGAGTCTGAGAGAATGGGAAGCAAAAGAACATGGAGAGGGTGTGAGTGGAGCAGAAAAAGAAGTTCAAGCTCATTCCCAAACCGAAACACTTAGCCGGGCAACCACATCTACTACTGACATTCATGTGTTGAATGTTAGTATTGAAGCAGACATAGCTAGCCCAGCTATGCATTTGCACACCCCTCCTATCCACTCAATTGGTTCTCAACAACCAATTCTTTC
>NW_020201139.1:66144-67598 GCF_001531365.2 Cynara cardunculus var. scolymus | reverse complement strand
TTGGTGAAGGTTCGTAGTGATAATGGGACTGAATTCAAAAATGCCATAATTTATGATTATCTCTTCAGTGAAGGCATTACACAAAACTTTTCATCAGCAAGAACTCCACAACAAAATGGAGTAGTCGAACGATGAAATCGAACCCTTGTGGAAGCAGCAAGAACCATGTTCGCTTCATCGGAGTTACCACTTTCATTCTGGGCTGAAGCAATCTCCACAACATGCTTCACCCAAAATCGATCCATCATTAACAAGAGACACCAGAAAGCCCCATATGAGCTTATCAATCATAGAAGACCAAATGACAAATATTTTCATATCTTTGGGTGCAAATTCTTTGCACTCAATGATAGAGAATGTCTTGGCAAGTTTGACAAGAAAGCTGATGAAGGAATCTTTTTGGGATATTCTCTAACCGCCGAAGCTTACAGAGTCTACATCAAACGGACCGGAATCGTTATTGAAAGCATCAATGTGTCCTTCGATGATTCTACACAAAGGACTTCTGTACACAACAGTTCAGAACTCGCACCTCAAAGAAGAGCATTTGATTCATCACTGAGCAAACCCAATGAATCAGAGCTAGCTCAACTATTTGAAGACATATTCGGTGAAGAAGTGATCTCTGGACATGAGTCAAATGCAAAATCAATACCCAGAATCAATGATGAACATGCAGTTTCTCATACACAAGGTACATCTCACCCAGAAACTCATGTTACTTCACAATCTACTTCTCCTGTGTCTTCAGATCATGATCTCGTTGAGGGGGAGCAAGTAGTTCCATCGGTCGATGAAGAACTGCATCCTATTGCTTCAGAACCTCAATCAAGCACCAAGTGGACAAAGAATCACCCACGTCACCAAATAATTGGTGATCCAACCTCTGGTGTCAAGACGAGATCCGCTACTACAAATGAATGTCTCTTCGCAAACTTCTCAAGTATGATTGAACCGAAGAAGATCTCTGAAGCCCTACAAGACCCAAACTGGATAAACGCCATGCAAGAGAAATTACTTCAGTTTGAACGAAATAAAGTATGGTCCCTAATGCCTCTTCCCAAAGGAAAGATGGCAATAGGTACCAAATGAGTATTCAGAAACAAGAAAGACGAAGATGGCATTGTCATAAGGAACAAAGCCAGACTTGTTGCAAAAGGCTATCGCCAGGAAGAAGGTATAGACTACAATGAGACATTCGCTCCTGTTGCAAGACTTGAAGCAATCCGAATGTTTCTCGCCTATGCAGCACATAAAGGTTTTAAAGTCTACCAAATGGATGTCAAGTCTGCCTTCCTCAATGATAAACTACAAGAAGAAGTCTATATGCAGCAGCCACCTGGGTTTGAAGATCCAAAACATCCAGAATATGTCTATTTTTTGGACGAAGCTGTTTATGGGCTCAAGCAAGCACCCAGAGCCTGGTATGACACTCTATCTACCTTCCTCATCGA
>NW_020201139.1:53276-65156 GCF_001531365.2 Cynara cardunculus var. scolymus | reverse complement strand
CGATCTTCAATATCTCATGGTTATGCCAATAAGTGATACAATAACACAGCCATAAATTCTCTAAGTATCTGAAACTAGAGCCTCTGGTTCTAAAGACCAGAGCCTCTGGCCATATAGAATGACTTAGATTTATTGGCGAAATTTCATCTTTGCAACCAGAGCCCCTCTGGTCCTATTGGTAACCAGAGCCCCTCCGGTTCTATTGGTAACCAGAGCCCCTCCGGTTCTATTGGTAACCAGAGCCCCTCTAGTTCAAAGCAAATACTTGGTATTTCTTATCAAGTACTTTTCTCCCACCCAGAGCCTCTGGTTATATAAACCAGCGCCTCTAGATTCCAACTTTTTGAGATATCAATGTCTCAATCCTTAGATTTTTGCATTCTCTCATCATTTCTCTCCTTAACCAACTAGAGCCTCTGGTTCCAAAGACCAGCGCCTCTGGTTCCCACCTTTACTTGCTACATATTGTTTTTCAACCAGAGCCTCTGGCTTAAGATTCTTTGCAAGCAAGTCTTAACCATTTTCTTTCTAACTCCCTTTCATATTGTTCTTCAACCAGAGCCTCTGGTTCTAAACACCAGACCCTCTGGACCCCATCCATCGCTTTTGAATCTTATTTTTCCATCCTCTTTGAAACCAGAGCCCCTCTGATCCTCGCTCACTAATATCATTTATATGACTAAGTGTCCATTCACCTAGAGCCTCTGGTTCTAAAGACCAAAGCCTCTGGATTCAAAGTCTTTGCAACCAGAGCTCCTCTAGTCTCAAAGACTCATTCCTCTTCATACTTAGCCATATTTCATATAATTTTTTCTTCATCATTCACAACCAGAGCCTTTGGTTCTAAAGACCAGAGCCTCTGGATTCAACGTCTTTGCAACCAGAGCCCCTCTGGTCTCAAAGACATTATTTTTCATAATTAACCATTTTCTTCATTGAATCTCATCATCCTTCTCAACCAGAGCCTCTGGTTCTAAAGACCAGAGCCTCTGGATTTCAAATCCCTTGCAACCAGCGCCCCTCTACGGGAGCCGACAGTCGAGCAATCGTCTTCCTCCCCATGAAACCTAACAACCACATGATCGAGCTACGAAACACCCTCTACGACGACAACTTTGGCATCATGATCGAGTTCTTTAAGCACTGCATCCTTCTTCCTGCTCTCACACTCGTCAACCCCAAAGTCCCAATAAAATATGTTCAACAATACTGGCAAACTTCTGAGTTTGACCCAGCCAGTCACGGGATAATGGGCGACGTCGACGCACCAAACGATATGATTTGCTCGGTAAAAATTTCACGAGCAAAAATATCTAAGGTGTTTTGCATTCCCACAAGACGAGAGCTTGAGATTGACCAATATGACGAGCTACCTTCCTCCAAGGACATTATAAGGTTCGTAAGGATGCTAGGCTACAACAGGGAGATACGAAACATCTCGGATTTCAATAGACAATTCCTCCCACCAATGTGGAACTTATTCTTTTCAATCCTCAACCGTTCACTCACCTGCAAGCTGGGCTCTCTCGACCAAGGCAATCTGAACATCATGATGATCATGTATGGCCTTTTCTTCAATCTCAACCTCGACTACGCCCTCCTCATCTACACCGAGATCCACGCGGCTGTGCTCAAATAGTGTAAACTTCAAGCCACAGGAAAGTCGCTGTCTGCTGTCCTCTTCCCCTGCTTCCTTGCTCTAATCATTGGGGATGCAATGAGGCAACACCAACTCCCTGCCATAGAGCCATATACCCCGGTCTACAAGATGCACGGACATCACCCAACCCATTCAAAGGAAGGATACTGCATCAACAGACCATTACCAAGGGCTATGCTCACTGTCATTCCATCGACAAGTGAGATACGCGTAGCCTATGACGCTCCATGCTTTCCCAAGAACCGAGGGCAGCTACCCCGGAGCACTTAGAGCCGTCCCCCCTCCAAGCGAGGGAGCACAAGCATCGTCTTCATCGGATGATGAAGATGATGATGATGATGMTRRTGCTAGTGCTWCCCCCGACCTTCACCAAAATATTCCCCACCCTCCTATCTAAAGGGCAACCACATCTACTACCCCTGGCGATCAAAGCCAAAGGGGTATTGAAACAGGACGACCCAGTCCCACCCAAACCCAAGCCAGCCATCCAGAGGCCATCCTTCGGGCCTCTTGAGATGAACCAGCCGAGGAACCTTATATTCCATCACCCCTCTCTCCACAGAGAGGTGATGAAGAGATAAGAGCTCCTTCGCCTCAGGGCTCGCCACTACCCCGCACACACACAGAAGCTTTCGTTGCTTCTGACATTGATCCCATAGATTGTACAGAGCGTTCTTCAATTCGTGCACCACTCTCTTCGGTATTTGATCTACCAAAAGGGACACACATCCGCTTCCCTTATTCAGCCTCTGAAGCTGAAGAAGAGGAAGAGGGTGTTCCAACATCACGAGATAGTTCTTCTCTAGAAGGCTATCAAGGACATGATGGAAGTCCCTTGCGGCCTACCTTCGCACAAGGCCAAGAGGGCGCCTCAGGAACAGAGGCCCAACCTGCAGCATCTGTTGCTGCAGGGGTTACCCCATTAGCAAATCTGGTCACTAAGGCTGAGTTCCAAGCCTTTGTTGATAAAGTGACGTGGTCCTTGGATGACCTTAAACTCCTAATACAAGGGATTATGGAGAACCAACCCTCACCCGATACCCCAGACCTCCATCAATCCCTTGCCATCCTCCAACGCCATCTAAACCAAATAGACACCCAAACCCAAACCCAAACCAACTCATCTCGCCTCCAAATCCTCTTACAAACCATAACCCAACAACACAATACCATATCATCCTTAGCCACCCAAAGAAACCAAGTCATTATCCAATCCCTCGCCACCCTCACGGCTCAGGCAACTGAGACCGATGAAAACCTAACCTACATCATTACCCAACTCCAAACCATCCTTCGCACCCTTCATCAATTACCAACCTCCATCAACTCCCAAATACCTCAACCTCAACCTTCATCCACATCATCCATCAATGAAACTCTTGCCACCCTCACCAACCACATGGCCACCATCCAAACAACCCTCACCCAATTACCCACCACCATACTTAACMAAATCCCATCACAAACTCAAGCCCCACCTCCCTCTGCAGGCCCCTCCTATGAAGCAGCTTTCTCATCCTTCACTGCAGAGGTGAGGAATCTTATTGCTAACCTTCCCTATCCTCCATCTTTTGCAACAACCACTGTGCCACCTCCTCCCTCTACAGGTACAGACTTTGCCACAAGAGCTGATCTATGGGCTCTTTCAAAGGCACTTATCTCTTCATTCAATGAGATAAGTGCAAAGTATGTTGCTCGATCTGTTGCACCCACCACTGTGCTGAGTAAGAGTTTACAATGCCAGCAAGAACGTACAAACACTCTCCTTCGCACAATGGAAGAATGGCGCAGAAAGGATCGAGTGTGCACTCTCGCTTCCCACATTTGCATATGGAAAAAGAAGAATCGATCAAGAGTTTCCTGCTCTTCCAGCCGCCCCTACAAACACCCAAGGCATGAAGACCAAGACCCCAATGATCAAGGTCTTGGACCTCATGAGGGGAAGAAAGAGGCGGCTGCTACTCAACAAACAGGATCCGCTGCACTGCAACAACCATCCCAACAACAACCATCCCAACAGCAACAACCATCAACCCAACAAGCCCAAGCTAGGGAACCAGAGGCCTTGCCCTCTGATGAAGAACAGAATATCCAAGTTCCCTTAACCACAACTCCAGACCCCATCATGTTGAGTTCCTCAACCGATGAAGAACCAACCACCCCACTAACACAACAAAACCAACCTCTTTCTTTTACACCCACAACAAACCTACCCTTAACCCCTTCACCAACACCTCGCACAACTCAACCCTTCATCTTCTCCACACAGCCAGAACCCACAACAACCAAACCTTCTTCACCCCAACAACCAGAACCTATAACAACCCAACCTTCTTCACCCCAACCAACCAATGAAAACTCACCCACTACCCAAACACAAAGGCAAGATCATATGACTTGATTGAGTTATATGCCTACACTGCTCAAAGGCAAGATCATGGAATACGATTTGGAATGGCGAACAGAGCTATTGTCAAGACAATGGAGTCCCTGGTAGAGCTCAGAGCCAAGACAGATTTTGAAATTGCATTCAGGCTAGGTATTGAGAGATTATCCTGCACTCCTCCAAATGAAGATTTCCACGGCCTGCAGGAGATTCGTTCTGCTTCAGTTCTTTCTCAACCTGAACTCGGACTTGTTTACAAGAATGAGTTTGGGGTTAAAAAGTTCTTCAGATTGACTGAAGCCTTCTAGTATTCAACAGATACACTTGAATGGTTTCAGAAAAATATTAGAGAAAGACTGGGCAGAAACCACGTGCCAAGGGCAGAGGGAAGCCATCTCCTTCAAGAAATCTCAACGGTCATTGCATACAGAAGATTACTCCTACGCTTTAGAGAGATATACTCGGGTAATCCTTGAAGAGATGGAATTTTTGTGTAATTTTTTCCTTGATGTAAATTTGTTTCCAGTCTTGTACAGAAAATTCATTATCCAATGAAAAATTTGGAATTTGATGTTTTCTTCTAAATTAGTGTATGTTCTTCATATGTGTTTAGATTAGACTTTGTTATTTCATTACTTAGGGGGAGATTGTTAGAACCCATAATGCAAAATGTAAAAAGTAATGAAAAAYAATAAGTGATGAAGAACCAGAAGACTAATGGAGATATCAAGGCAGAATCGACTAAGTCTGGATGGATGGACAGACTATCCAGAGCATCAATGGAAAGACCAACCATTAGACCGATAGACGAAGTTCAACCAGCGGACCGATGGATGATGCGATGGAAAGTATTCYCATTGATACGATGGACAGACTAACACTTAGAAGATTTTCTAAGTATTCATCCAAGCGTGCAATGAAGACTTGAAGATAAGGATAAATCACCACATAAATAATGACAGCTGGAGATGACGAATCAATAGCTGGAATTATTGTTTATCTTGATAATAATGATTATCCATGTAAAAGATAAACCTTATCTGTTAGCTAGAATATTTGCTAGAAAGTAGCAATAGATAGTTATCTTAGCATTAGCCATCTAGTATAAGTAGACGACTAGGTCTATTGTAAAAAGAATATGTGCGTACGTGAGAAAGGTTTTTACTCTTTACATTTACATTTTATTTATAAAAGTAAAACCTTTGAAGCTCAAAGTCGTTCTTGAATGTTCTTATTTTATCTTTGAGACTTCAWAACTTTCTTYGTAAAATCACTATAATTTGGTTATTTATAACTAGATTATTAGTGTTATTGAGAGATCTGGGATCAACAGTGCGAATTAGAATGAAATCAAAGACACTTACCTTCTGATTTGTGCTATTAAGACACTAAATTGATCAAAAGTCCGGTAATCATTGTGTTCTAAATCGCTCAACCAGATTGTTTAATCGCTCAAACGAACAGGCGGGGGGAGCGTCTGATCAGCAGAGTACTTCATCTGACAGTACTTCCACGAATTCTTCAAGTTCGGAAGCTACTGAAACCGATATTGAGACAGTTTCTGGTGATGATAATGATGATGGTAATAATGAAGGTGGAACGGAATGTGCTCAAACTGGTCCTTCTCAAAATATTCCAATTGGAACATTGGTTGATGATATAAATGATATCTTTCCAGAGTATTCAACTCAACAACCTTGTCCGAGCTTACATTCATTATCAATCAATATTGACGATGTTGATGATTATGACCGTATTCTTCAAGATTTACCTAACGTAGAAGAAGTTGAGGGAGTTGCAGTTGAAAAATGTTGAGAGAGTGAGTGAAAGGGAAGTAGAAAAATATGGAGAGGGTGAGAGTGGAGCAGAAAAAGAGGATCAAGCTCCTTCCCAAGCTGAAACACATAGTCGGGCACCCACATCTGCTACGTACATTCATTCGTTGAATGTTCGTATTGAACAAGAAATAGCTAGCCCAGCTATGCAAGCTATGCAAATGCACACCCCACCCATCCACTCAACTGGTTCTCAACAACCAGTTGTTTCAATTGAACACGGGGATAGAGCAAATCTACTAACTACTTCTCATTTGGAGAATGTAGTTATTGAAATAAGTAGCCCGCTACCCCAGCCTACGACATCGATTTTGTGCACCTCGAGTCTAGCGCCCATACACATAGGTACACATGAGTCAAGAGCATCTGTTGCTCTAATTGTAGTTCTTAGTGAACCTGCCGGAAGGACCGGAGTGGTGTCTTTGGACATTTCACAAGGACAGGTCGGAAGTCCTACCAATGCTAACATTATGCCAACATTGAACGTAGGCACATCAGTTTATTCAATTGTTGTTACAACTGGTAATCTAAGTGATTTAGGTGTGAATTTACCCGACTTTGTGTCAAGGGAATATTTGGACGACGCTCTAAAGGTTGTTCAAGATAATATGGATACTGAAATGGCCAGTCTGAAAAGACTTCTAAGGGAAAGGAAACTGTAGAAGAAGGGCCACCATCTGCCCCATCACCACCACATGTACCTGGATCGTCAGTACCAGATTAATGGGTGGATGAACTTAAATCGTTATTATATGCAAAATTGATGGCATCTCAAAATCCAGATGCTGAAGATGCAGATTTGGTCGGCCTCTTACGACAACAATTAGATGTTAACCCTTTTGTTCGAGCCTCAGAGTTTTTGGCTTTTCAAGATATGGTTACTTCTAGCTTTTCTAAAGTTAGAAAGTTAATCACATTCAATACCCAAGATCTAAAGAGTTCAATGGATGCCCTAGCTAAACGGGTGTCTACCTTAGAAGAAACTTAAAGATCTCAGGCCATATCACTTAAACGAAGGCATGACGATCCAGATGATCCAGATAGTCATGAGGGGGAGAGAAAGAGACTGAGATTGGCCGAGACATCTAAGCAAGCTACAAGGGTTGGAGAGGAGCCATCAACTGAAGATGTTATTGTTGAAGCTTCTGCCCCAGAATCTGTTCGAGAAAGAACAATTGAGGTCATTGTGAGTGAAGATGAAGAAATAGAGACAAGCCCTACGATCGAGCCAATGGTTGAAAAGCTAGCGGACTCCACAGTAGGAACAAGGATGTTATTGGACTTGTTTGCCAATGTAGGTTTCAACGATGTGTTCTCTACTACTCTGGATGGAGAGCAAGATTTTGAAGAAGACATTGACAACATTGACGAGTAAACTAGGATCTACTTTGATTTTGAAGTTGATCTAGATGATGAAGATCCAGTTTTTCCTGTTCAAGAACACCGTCAGTCTGTTCCAGAATCTTCCACTGCGGATGTACCTGATGTGTCAGACATTCCTGCTCAAAGAGAACAAGTTGATCCTACTGAAATCTTCACCAAAAATTATGTGCCATTCCATATCAGAGCAAATTTTCCTGGTTATGATAGAGCAAGAATCTGAGAGCCATATTTAGAAGATATATACATTGGATTTTTCATCCGACATCGAAAAGCTCTGAGCAGTGATAAAGTTCTTGGCATTCATCGTCAGACCAAAGATTACCGCAATGAATATACACACCTTTTGAAAGCCAATCGGCTACCGATAAGTGAGGTGCGTACCAAGCATCGGGTCGTCACGATCAAAGAAATTGATGCTCAAAAGCTTCTAAGAATCTGGTATCCTGTGTTTACAGTTACTAGGCAGGATGGTCAGATTTGGAGATTCAGCGAAACTGATTTTTCAAGCTTATACTTGGAAGATCTTGAATATATGTACTTCGAAATTAGAAACATGACCAACAGGGAGGAAGGAGAATTGATTGCTCTTGAAGCCATCAAGAGATTTATGCGTTGTCATGTGAAACTGGCTATGGTCATTGATGTTCAAATGGGCCTTGAAGACAATCAACGGATCATCAATCTGAAAAGACCAAATCATGAATTAGAAGATATTGAAGCTTATCCAGTCTATATGATTCTTGAAAAGCCAGAGTTCGGGGTCATATACTTTGCTCAACTTCAAGTAAAGAAATTCATGAGATTTAGTGAGTTGAATAAATATTCTGATGGTACGATAAGATTGGTGAGAAGGGCGCTTGACTTGAAAAAGGTAAACAATGATAGAGCTGCTGAATCAGAAAGGATGAGTTCTAAAGAAATATATTTGTTGGTCAATGTGATAAATTTGCTCGAGGAGAAAATCCAATACAGGAACGCTCTAAGAAGATTAGAGAAAATTCTTGGACTTCGAAAGACGAAATTTACAAGAGTCCAAACTTGAATCCAAAGGGGGAGAATGTTGGGTTTAAGTAAGAGCTTTAATGTTGTATTCAAGTTTCTCCTTAGTATATTTGCTTTGTAATAGTGTAGCTTTACTATTTTCTAGTATAAATTGCATTTTCCTTGTAATTGTCATTACCAAGTCATTAGCATAA
Organism: Cynara cardunculus var. scolymus; assembly: GCF_001531365.2. NCBI lineage: Eukaryota > Viridiplantae > Streptophyta > Magnoliopsida > Asterales > Asteraceae > Cynara > Cynara cardunculus. The sequence continues at coordinate 56,696 of NW_020201139.1, read as the reverse complement.
TTGTAATCAAGATTAGAGCTGTAATTTCTCTCTCTCTCAATCAAATCAGTAACATTTGATGATCTATTCTTTCTACTATTCTATTCATCTTGTTCTTGAAGATCTTATCATTTTTGTATGAATCTTGGACTTCACACCTACTTATTTCAATAACTACATTCTCCAAATGAGAAGTAGTTAGCATATATGCTCTATCCCCGTGTTCAATTGAAACAACTGGTTGTTGAGAACCAGTTGAGAACCAGTTGAGTGGATGGGTGGGGTGTGCATTTGCATAGCTGGGCTAGCTATGTCTTGTTCAATACCAACATTCAACGAATGAATGTCAGTAGTAGATGTGGTTGCCTGGCTATGTGTTTCAGCTAGCAAAAAAGCTTGATACTCTTTTTCTGCTCCACTCTCACCCTCTCCATATTTTTCTACTTCCCTTTCACTCATTCTCTCAACATTTTCAACTGCAACTCCCTCATTTTCTTCTACGTTAGGTAAATCTTGAAGAATACGATCATAATCATCAACATCGTCAATATTGAATGACAATGAACGTAAGCATGGACAAGGCTGTTGAATTGAATATTCTGGAAAAATATCATTTATATCATCAACCAGTGTTCCAATTGGAATATTCTGAGAAGGACCAGTTTCAGCATGATCATCCGCTCCATCATCATTATTACCATTATCATCGTCATCACCAGAAACTTCCTCAATATCGGTTTCAGTATCTTCTGAACTTGAAGAAGTCGTGGAAGTACTGTTAGATGAAGTACTTTGCTGATCAGACGCTCCCCCCGCCTGTTCACCCCTCTCTATTTCTTTTTCTCTCATCACACTTCCCTGTTCAGGTAACCCCTGTTCCTGAACTTGCTCTTCTATTTCTAACTCCTCTCTCACAACTGAGGCATGGGGTGATCCTTGGGCAAGTTCAACCGGTTCTAGTTGAGCTATCGGATCTATCACTCTCCTATAGTCTATAACGCACTGAGCAGTCTGATCAGCAAAGGCAATAAGTTCTGGTGGTACTGCCATTATTGAATCCAAATCTTCCACTTCTGTATGCTGTCGAATTCTAGTCATGACAAATGTTGGCCCTTTTTCAGAATTTGATCTGGCCAGAATATCTTTGTTAGCATTCATCAAAGCCTTAATGAATAGTTTTAGAAACCTCTGGAAGGGCACAAACTTCCTAGCTTTAGACGGGAATCTTTTTGCATTGAGTAGCTCCACCAATTCATTCTATATGACTAAAGCATAGTCATAGTTTCTTGAGAAGACAATGCCATGAAAGAATTTAAGAAATGAGCTACTACAAGTATCTAATCCCGTTGTCTTTGACGTCAGGCATCTATTCAGAATTGAGAACAACAAATGCTAGATTGAAGGTAGGAATCGTCTTTTGAATTGAGTTGGATTATTCAATTCTGCCGATTATCCTAGACGTTTGATGTCCAAACACAGTTGTTCATCTGATACAAAGTCTTCAAAACCAGTAGAGCCTGGTCCAGGCAGACGAAGAATTCTTCTTAGACGTTTCAATGTCAAACGACTGACATATTCGTCAACTTCTCCATCAAAGTAAATGATGTCCCCGTCTTTTTCCAAAGTAAGAGTACTAAAGAATTGTTGTAGATACACCATCGGAACAGGTGTATTAGCAGATAAAGAATATGCTATTGGGTGGCCTTTCAGAATTTCTTGTATAATAGGGTATTCGGCTGGCATAGCAAAAGAGAATAAATGGTTGTTTGGCTTTATGTCTAGGTATTTTATTTGAGGAAATAAGGTCTCTGAGGGTATGGGTTGGTTAGGCGAATGAATGGGAACATTATCTTATCTGAAAGAAGGAACGTGCGAGTCCTCTTCAGATTGATGTCTCTGATCCGCCATTAACCTGTAGAAATTCTAAATTATTAGAACCCATTTTATTCAAGAAATTTGAATAACAACACAACAAAACAAAAATAAAAACAACCAAAAAATACAAAATAAATAAACTCTAAAAAAATTTAAACTAAAAAAAATCACTAAACTAAAAATAAATTAAAAATAACAAAACCAAAGCCAAAACAAAACAAAAAAAAAATAAGAAAACGCTTAGTCAAAAACACTTAGAGAAAAAAAAATGTATTGACCGGATTAGAAGTCCGGACAATAAAGAAATTAACAAACAAACACTTAGAAGAAAAAGGTTTGTGACCGGATTAGGAATCCGGACAACAAGGAAAAAGAAACAAAAAAAATACTAAGTCTAATAGAAAAAAACTAAACCGGACAATCATCAACCGGATTAAGGTTGATCGGAGTGAACTCCGATCACCTTGTCCGGTGAAATATCCGATCAAAACAAAAAAATAAGACTAAAAAAAATTCTAACACAGTAAACAAAATCAAAAAGATACACAAATAACAAAGGTAAAACTAATTTTATTATTAAGCCTTTTATGGTTCATTTTAAGTTTCCATTCAAGTTCGATACAATGATAATCAACAAAATCAGTCCAACCGGTCCAAAATGTCCAATATAAGACCAAATGATCAAGGTAATATGAATAAAGGAATGAAATGAAATAAGCCTTGATGATCAAAGAGATGAAACAATAGAAGGAGTAACAGTCTGAGCGATAAACCAGAGAAATGAGCGGAGAAGACGATGAATAGTAAAAGTAAAAAGTAAAAATGAGGCGAATATTTATAGTCAAAGTCAAAAACCGTTCAAATTCTAAATCGCTTAAAGCTTATCCGGATTAGAATAAATCGGTCAAGAGGTGTCCGATTTATGGATTGAGAAATATCTTAAGTGTTAATCCGGACAATAAATCGCTCAAGACATATATGATTTAGAAGAACACCGGTCAAGACTTGTCCAGTTTAAGGATAAATCGCTCAAGCTTCAATCGATTTAGAAATAAATCGCTCAACAAAGAAAGTTAAATCGCTCGAGTTAAGGAATAAACCGCTCAAGAATTGAACTATTTAAAGACTTGAAAAGAAAAATCAACAAATGATTTAGAAATACGGACAAATGAAATGAACGATTTAACAATCCGCTCAATCCTTTGCAAAGTATATCTAATTTTATCCGGATAAGAGTTTATCATATAGACTTTTGTACGGATGTCTAAATCGGACAATAAACCGGACAAGTGTTGTCCGGATTAGATTAAATCGGCCAAACACTTATATTTCAAAACTCTATATCATTCAAAAATTAGATAATACTCAAAATACATGTAAGAAAAATATAAACTGTTAGTTCAAACCAGATAAAATTCACTCCCCCTCAAAATATGATCAGATAAAACAAAACACACTCCCCCTCAAATATAGATTTCCACGATCAATAAATTTAAAATCAGATAAAAAAAATTGAAACACTGACTTGTATTTTAAAAAATACAAATATTTGACTAAATAAATTTG
>NW_020201139.1:51163-52301 GCF_001531365.2 Cynara cardunculus var. scolymus | reverse complement strand
AGTTGTGTCAATATTACCTTTCGAGAAACCTGACTTTACCAGAACTTCTGATAAGATATCATACCAGGCTCTCGGAGCTTGTTTATGGCCGTAAAGTGCTCGATCAAGGATGTAGACATGATTCGGCTTTGACTGATCAACAAAACCCTCCGGTTGTGAGACATAGACTTCCTTTTTGAGAAGTCCATATAAAAATGTTTTCTTGACGTCCATCTGATACACCGTGAAACTCTTGTGTGCCGCGTACGCCAAAAACATTATTATTGCTTCAATCCTTGCAACCGGGGCAAATGTTTCGTCATAGTCAACACCTTCTTGTTGATTATATCCTTTAGCAATGAGTCGAGTCTTATTTCTGACTACAACAACATCTTCATCTTTTTTATTTTTGAATACCCATTTAGTACCGATAATCGTTTTATTGTTGGGACGAGGTACCAATCTCCAGACTTTGAGTGCTTCGAACTGGTTCAGCTGTTCTAGCATTGATAATATCCAATCCGGATCAGCTAAGGCTTCAAAAACCTTAGTCGGCTCAATAGTACTCAAGAACGTGGAATACAGACACTCATTAGCAGTCGCGGACCATGTACGAATAGGTGCTGATGGATCACCAATTACTTGATGAATTGGATGATCTCGGGTCCACTTCTTGCTATGAGGTAAGGGAGTATAAGAACTTTGATCTAAATTTGATCAATATAACAACTTGGGAAGTTTATAAGAGCAGGTTCAGGTGAAGGTTCAATAATAGGAACTAGTATAGGTTGAATATCTGATTGAGGTGGATTATTATCAACTGGTTCAACCAACACCTCTTGCACTTCAGAAGTTTCACCCTTTTCACATTGAATGGGATTGTTCGGATCTCGATTTCTATTTCTTCATCGACTTCTCCTGTTTCCTCTTCTGTTTCAGTTACAAGCACATCAAGAGATGGACCCGATAACAGTTGTTCAGTTGAATTTTCCCTGATCAAAACAATAGACAAATTAGGTTTATTATCAAAATATTCTTCATAAAAGTGTTCAAACAAGAAATCTAAATCAGCTTTATCAGAGTTAGAAGTCTCAAGTTGATCAGCTTTCCGCGAAGTGTTAATTATAAGTCTGGGTCCTGAACTGAATTGTTCAGAAGC
>NW_020201139.1:41163-46163 GCF_001531365.2 Cynara cardunculus var. scolymus | reverse complement strand
AAAACATCTTGCTCATTTTGTTTCAGAGTTTCATAGATTTCATGAATATCGATATCAGATAACTGTTTATTGAATCTGATATGATTAGCAAATGGTTTCCACTCTGACTGGAGATTGTTAAGAAACTTAACATTWATCTCTATTGTAGTTTTAGAAATTCCATTCTTTGTCACCTCATTAAGCAGTCTGGCAAGCCTATTATAAACATCATCAAGACTTTCACCAACTTTAGCCTTGAACTCTTCATATGCTTAAATACAATTAGTAATCTTTAGCTGAGTTCCCACTTTCGAACCCATCATCATCTTTTCAATTTGAACCCACATGCTGTCACCTGATGATTTATGACTGTCAATACTAGTGTAAATATCATTAGTCAGTGCTTGCATCATATAAGACTTGCAAAGCACATCAGCATGGGCTCCCTCTTTTTCTTCAGTTGAATATTGATTCTTTTGTTTGATTACGTTCTGAGCAGGTATGCCTTCTACTACATCAGTAGCTATCTCTAGGAAGAATACAACAGGACCTTCCAGTAAAGATTTCATAATCAGATCTCCTTCTTTCATTCTCTCAATGAAGTTTAGAAATCTATCTCTCCACTGATTATAATAACCACGAAACAGAACAGGTGGCTTGGTATCAGTACCAATAGCCATTGCTTCCCGTGAACTCATAGTAACAATTCGTATGAAATAGGATCAACTGCAGTTCAAAGTTTGAATTAAAGGATCAGTTTACAAAAATTTATTTGATAATCTCTAAACAAAAATTTGCACACATTCAACACTTAGAAAAATTTAGCACATATACTTATCCGGATTAGGAATCCGGTCAAGCATATCCGGATTAAAAGTCCGGACAACAAAGATAGACTTTTCAACAAGTTATCCGGATTAGAAGTCCGGACAACGAAAAAGTTTAAATCGCACACAAATCACTTATCAACACTTAACCAAATTTAATACAAATAAGCAAAATTCATGCGGATTAAGCAAAATGTAATACGGACAAGGTACAAAAATCAATTTGAAATAAAATTCTCAAATCGGATGTTTTCAACACTTAGTCAAAATTCCAAAATGAAAATCGGACGTAAAAAGTGAACAAGTCAACAAGTCAAATTCAACTAAGTCAACAAGTCAAAGTACGTATAAGTCCTTCTAAAACAAATCGATCAAAAATCAAATATTTAAATCGTTCAAAAGTTAAAATCCGTTCAATCACCAAAGACAATGTACGATCAAAATATAAATCGCTCAATAGACAAATATGTACCAAGTACAAATCTTACCAAGCGGATTCTCTAAATCGCTTAACAAATCGCACAACACTTAAACGACTTACCAGTCGGATTAGTTATATTGCTCAATAATCCGTTCAAGACATCAACGATTTACTAGACGGATTAGCTAAATCGCTTGATTATCCGCACAAGTGTTGCCAGGATAAACCTATAACAAACAATTCAAAAATCACACGGATGTTAAATCGCTCAAGCCTTAAGCAGATAACACCCTAAATCGATCAAGAGTTAAGCGGACTAATATTCAACCAAAAAAACAAAATTTCACACTTTTTACCAAAAATTTGGATCCAAACATGAAAGAATATGAGTTTTGAAGAACATTTACTAGAATACGAAAACTCAAAATTCGATTAAATCGGGTTCAAAACTTGCTTAAAATAAAAAATAATGTGAATCAAAGTTGTTCGAAATACAAAAACGAATCTAGCGATGTAAATCTTTTCAATTAACAATCAAAAAACAACCAATTTAGGCTCAAAAACCCAATCTGGATGTAGAACACTTAAGAACAGTGATGAACATCAGAAACCCAGATCGATCAATCTTCAAAAATTCGTCCAAAAATGTGCAAAAATGTTTAATCCTTTAATCGAAACTGCTTCAGTCTGCTCTGATACCAATTGTGAAGTCCAAGATTTGTACAAAAATGATAAGATCTTCAAGAACAAAATGAATAGAATAGTAGAAAGAATAGATCATCAAATGTTACTGATTTGATTGAGAGAGAGAAATTACAGCTCTAATCTTGATTACAATTGTGCTAGTGACTTGGTAATGACAATTACAAGGAAAATACTATTTATACTAAGGAAATAGTAAATCTACACTATTACAAAGCAAGTAACTAAGGAGAAACTTGAATACAACAATAAATCTTTTACTTAAACACAATTGGTATCAAAGCAGGATTTGCTCGAAATCAGGAGAAGAAATCACGGTTTTTCGAAGATTTTTTGCTGAATTTTTCTGTATTATTCTTAATATTCATCTTGTTCATATTTTTTTAAGATTTTGATCCAAATTTTTTTTAAAATTTTTGTGTTTTGTGTTAAATTTGTGTTCAATCTGTGCATAATCTCATTGTGAATCTTTGTTATACACAAAGATTTACAATTTGATCATTGTTTTTCATGTTTTTGGTAAAAAATTTGTGATTTTAAATTTTCGTGTTCTTAATTTTTTTAAAATTCCAGTGATTTTGATCCATTTTTTAATCTTTTTTTTGTGTTTTTGATTTTTTTGATCTGTTTTTGGTCTTTAGATTGAATCTATTGTGTTAAATCGCTCAAATTTCATGGCCCATTTGGTTTAGGCCCAACAGAAGTCCATTTTCATCTCATCCTACATCTGAGTTAGAAGTGTATCGCACATCAAGATTGGTTGGTGACCGGGTTCTTAATCGCTCAAATCGATAGCTTGATCGGATTTCATCTTCTTTTGATCGAATTTGGGCGTTAGAGTTTAAGCTTGAACGGATACGGGAATACATCGTTCACCTTTTGAGCGGATACTTGAGCGATTTAGAGGCTGTATTCGGATTATTTGGGCGATTTAGCATCTTTATGTTTGATGTTTTGACCGAATTTGGACACAAGGTAAGCGATTTACTTTTCAGTTTGATCGAATTCGGACAACCTAAGAACCAAGCCTTATGCTATTTAATTTCTGTATTGAGCGGATTGTGATTTTGCAGTGAGCGGATATATGAGCGATTTAATTTTAGGGCTTGAGCGATTGAGTTTTGTTTCATCGATTTAGTGATTTGTGTTGACCGTATTAGGAATACCGTGTGAGGATTTATTGAGCGGATGTCTGAGTGATATAGGCATAGACTTGAGCTATTTAGGTCATAAGTGTGAGCGATTTAAAGATTAAGCCTTGTGCAATTTAAGGACTTAGCTTTTTGTGCAATGAGTTATCCGATTTATTAAATCGTTCAATCCATTTCACCCGGATTCTTAATCGCTCAAAGTAAATTTCTCTGTCTAACTTGATCACCTGCTTCTTGATCGAATTTTGATTTCAACCTAAATCGAACAACAACCTTTCTTTGATTGAGACTGCTCATTTTATTTGATTTTGGCCAGACTGCTCGATTACAGAGAATCGATTCTATTTTGATTTGGTCTTTATCTGGTTCTTTTTATCGCTCATCTACAGGTTCTATATTTGTTTTTATTACACAAACCACACACAGTTTTCTGTCTTGGTCGATTTGAAACAGTGGTAAGCACAATCTGTGGTGTGTGAGTTTTGAGCATTTATCTTGAATTTATCGGATAAGCAGCTGGTGAATCGATTAAAAGATAACAAGAACACATCAGCTGTTTAAATTTCATCGCTTGGAGCTGATTCAGTTACAGGTGATGAGTTTCTGGTTATTAAAGTTCTAGCAGCTGATTCGAGCCATCAATACTTCTATCCTTGATTCTTGACTAGTTGTAGCTGATACATCGTGGGTGAAAGACAACAACAACTCTGTTTATCAATTTCGTTCTTTGAACATTTGATTCATTGCTATCTATGATGGATCTTACATTCAGCTTTGATATTGATCTAATACTCTAGAAAACCTCTTGAACAATGAAGTGCAGCGGAAGTAATAATAAGAGCAAAACAGAGTATTAAGAACACACAGTATTGATGAAGAAGATGAACACAAGAGATTTGCTCCAAAGGTTTTCAATTCATTCAATTGAAAAATTTGACGTTTACAATACTGGAAGCTCACAGATTACAAAGATCCTATCCGCTATTTATACTAGTTCCTAACGACCTAAACTTTAAAGTTGAGTTACAGGGGCTGATTACCTAAAAAAATTGATGGATCTTAAATTCAGCTTTAATATTGATCTAATACTCTAGAAAAGCTCTTGAACAATGAAGTGCAGCGGAAGTAATAATAAGAGCAAAACAGAGTATTTAGAACACACAGTATTGATGAAGAAGATGAACACAACAGATTTGCTCCAAAGGTTTTCATTCATTCAATTGAAAAATTTGACGTTTACAATACTGGAAGCTCACAGATTACAAAGATCCTATCCGCTATTTAGGATAGTTCCTAACGACCTTAGAGACCAGATCTTGACACGTGTCTTCATCTGAGCCGTCCAAATAAAGCCGATTATTCCCTAGTCACGTGAGAAGCATATGCGGCTAACAACCTTTGAAAACTGTTGGAACAGAAACTTCACAGAAGACGAAATCCGCAGACCCTCTGTGTGCCATCTCAGAGGCTCTGCTGTAATTAACTTGCATGTTCTATTTGACAGAGGACTATTTTCCAGAACCTCTGTGAGAGACATCAGAGGTTCTGTCATACTTTACTTGTTCGATCAAACGGCTTCTGTCGCTTAGTCCTCAGTTGTCTTCTGTGGAGTTATCCTTCTGTCAAGACTTGTAGTATACTTTTTCTATACTTTTACAAAATATGAATAGTTGAGCTAACAATCTCCCCCTAAGTATGAAAAAGTAATTTTGGACTGTTGGGTGCAAGAATTGACTTATGAAAAAATACAAGAGAAGATTAATCTCATCCTCTGAAAAAGAATTACATAACTGAAAGAATTAAAAGATTGTGCAGGCCTACACTATTAAAAGAGTTTACTCAACAGCAGTGTCTGGATAATCGTCTACAACAAATTGCAGATTAGTCTTGACAGTTTTGTAGACTTTGAAGATCCATTCT
>NW_020201139.1:39045-40988 GCF_001531365.2 Cynara cardunculus var. scolymus | reverse complement strand
AGTTGAACACCCACTCGAGAGACTCTGTGGAATACTTGTGCGTCTCTTTTGGATCGAAGAATCTTAGAATCTCATCCTTGTCCAAGAAAACAAACCCAAAGATGGGATTGTGGACAATRGYGTTSGRATRAAATCTAAGCAGCCAACTGGGTCTGTTCTTTGGAGGAGACATTTACAGATCTGGCTGGGCCAACCTCATAGCGATGTCGAAATCTTTCTGGCTGTAGATTTGACTTGAGTGCGCATTACCTCAATCAGCCTTCTAAGAGAAATTGAATATGTTGACCTCCTCTCCATGTATTTGTTCAAGATCTTGTGTAAGAATATTAGGTCAAATACGCAGAAGTTGTGGAGGTCAGCATCTGTGAAAGAGTGAAGGTTGCCATCATCCCTTTTCACCACGTATTGAGTGTATAGCACGGTCTTCTTTAGCATAGTGCGTGGAGAAATGGTTTCGAGTGAAGTAATCACATGTTCTGAGAAGACCTGCTCTGGTGGCCTGGTGAGTTTCGAGAAGTGGAACTTTGCAATGGCAGAGGGCATTCCTGTTAGCTCTGGGTCATAAGGGGGCTCTGAGTCCGTGGATAAGTAACGCCCCCGCAGAATCTCCTCAACAGTGGTTACGGGCTATGTGCGCACCCTTTGTGTAGGAATCTTGTTCATGGATTCAATGATCTCAGATACCATCCCCACCGTGGCAGACTCTGGCGTTCTGGTAGAGAAGACCCCTCTGGTAGGATTGGCTTGACAGTTCCTACCGAAGCGTCAAACGTACCCGTAGACGTTTCTTCCGGTATCTTTGCAAGTTTGGAAGAAGAGTCTTCTCCGACTCTGGGGATGGGGGCTCTGCCCTTTTTCGCCTGTGCCTCTGCCAAAGAAGCCTTTAGTGCTCGAACAAGATCACGGTCATCATATTCTTTTTCATTGATCTCCTCCAGCGTGTCAGAGCTTGACCCCTTCTGTGGCGACTCCTCTACTGCTTTACCCTTGCCTATCCCCTTAGGCTCTGGAGATTTGTCTTTTGAGAATAGGGCTGCAGCAGAGTCCATTATTTTCAGTGGTTTGGCAGAGGTCGATTTTTTTGGCTCTGTCTTCTTCTCCCCCTCATGACGATCAGGGTCATTGCCTCCCTGATCATCATGGATTTGAGTGGCTTCTGTCTTGCACGGGGTGAGGGGAGCCTTCTTCAAGCGCCTGAGAACTTTGGAGGCCGCCTTCTCCATCTTCTCTATTACCATTTCAGCATTCAGAGTGGCGGTGTTGATATCCATCTCTGTGGCCAATTTCATTTTAGAGATGCAACGATAGATTTCATTTCGAAATGATTCACCTTCTTTGACGAATTGCTTCATGCAGTCTCTAATGGATTCATTTGTAGCTCTGGCCTCTTTGAGAAGATGGTCGTGGTGTTTCCGCACGGTCTCTCCGAGAGCCTCAACCATTGCGTCTAGCTCTCTGTGAGTGGCTAGATGGTTAATGTTGGCCCTGGAGGATGATGAGTCGACGCCAACAGTGATCGCAGAGGAGAACATCTCTTTGATTTCATTCTTGAAGGAGGAGTAGTCTGTGTAGCCGACGGAAACTATGTCTGCAGCGTATTGGGCAGCGACCTCTGTCAGTTCTGTCCTTAGAGTGTTGATGGAAGAAGGATTGAGAGACAGCGCGCTGAATGCTTCTGTGAGATCATCCTTTTTGAGGACAGAGCTCTGAAGGGCTGCTAAGGTCGCTTTAAGTTCAGAAGTTGTAGACGTCAACTCCTTCAGAGCCTCTATTAGAGGTGTAAGAACCTCTGTCACCGGAGAGGATGAGATCAAGCTTTTCAACTCATCCAACCTCTGGAAYACCGYTRTGGCGAAGGTTTGCAACTCCTCCTTCGTCACATAGGCACTCGGGGAACCTAGATCACCAACACATGGTGACCTAGTAGCCTTGGAGTGTAAGGC
>NW_020201139.1:35944-37516 GCF_001531365.2 Cynara cardunculus var. scolymus | reverse complement strand
GTTCCACATTGGGGGAAGGCCCTTCCTTTTGAATTTAGTCCTTTTTACGATTTTTGTCTTTGCTGTGTAGGAGTGAAATTCAAGGAACTCGATCAATTCTGCGTCTGTAGGAGATGGAGCGAAGGTATCGAAATTAAGATCTTCCAAGAAAGGTAGATGTTGGGCTGTGTGCAGGGTATTTACATTCATTTCCATTGGAACAAGAGATTTGACAGTAGGGTGTGAAGCATAGCCTACTATGCTTAATCCAGAATTCTCCAGGGTACAAATATATGAACCGAGCAAAATTGGGTAATATAGGTTTCTGGGGTAGGTTTAGTTGCTGTGAGAGCGTAATATATAGGGTGATTGTGAAGGATTTCGAGAAGAGGATATGTGTATTCACGGAAGCCAGTTGTTGAGGGAGAGAAATAGTAGTTGTTAGGTTTATTTACAAGTACCACTCTCTCATATCGATTTAGGAAGAACGATAGGGCATGAGAAGTGAGTGCTTGGGATTGGTTCACTTCATTGTCGCTTGGGTTGTTTTCAGATTGAGCGGAGGCGGATGCTGAGCTTGAAGTCATAGTTGCAGGTTTTTGGAAAGCTTTAGATTTTGCAGGTTGGAGATTTTAGAGAAGTGAAGGGGTTTATGTTGGGGGGAAGAGTATTTATAGTGAGGAATTTTGAAAGCGAACCGTTTCGTTGGTGATATATCGTGATGAGTGGCTATTGGGAGAGACGAATCAAAAATATGACGTGCGCCCCCATTTCTGACACGCACGTGGTCAACTTTAACCCTTATCCATAGAACCACGCGCACCATATCAATAATAGAAAACTATAGAATTGAGTTCTCTCAGAGGCCTAAGGGTAACAGAGTCTCTGTGATATGTGTGGGGCCTTCTAACATGTTACACCTTTATTTACCTAAACGGTTTGAAAATCCTCAGAGAGATGAGTACTTGCTCAGTTCAGGCCCACAGAGCCTCTGATAGATGCGCCAGAGGTTGTGATGAGTTCACCTTTGAGATCAAGATACTTCAAAAGTTTTAGCACATTCTGAGGTTTTGATTTTCAATTCAAAACTCCCCCTTGAAGCCAGTTTCCATGGCTCCCTCTTATACTCCCCCTCAAACCTTGCATATCTCTTCAAGGCAAACCTACTAACTAAGAAAACAAGTGAAGGTTAATCAAGAAATAAAACTATATACAAAAAGAGAATATTAAAAGTTAGACATACAACACTTAGAACTCTGGGCATGCCATTCCTATTTTTTCAATGAGGAAATTAAATCTTTTCTCATCAAGGGCTTTTGTAAAGAGATCAGCTAATGAAAATTGCATCATCTCCCTTAACGATCATTCCATATCCTTTGATCTTCCCCTTCTGATTTCCACCAAAAGCAATAGAGCCTCCTTCTTGCCTTAAATATGATGACATAAGCTCTATGGTACCAGTCATGTGTCTCGACAAACCTGAGTCAACGACCCAAGTAGACACATGTTGCTTCTTCTGCAATTAGACAACGTTTAATTTAGGTACCCACTTCCAATTGGGTCCTTTAACATTAGCTTGTTTGAGGTATGCCA
>NW_020201139.1:28270-34114 GCF_001531365.2 Cynara cardunculus var. scolymus | reverse complement strand
GTGGCCTTCATTGACATGGTTAAATGCATCCATTCGATTCCAAGGCTCTTCAAGAACAGAGAGTTGTTGTCCTTTGCAGTTCTCATCACTCCATACCTTTTGCAATTGCTAATTAAGGTATTGAACCTAGAGTATGTGTCTGATAGGGATTCACCCTCCTTAGCCTTGAAGCTATGATATTCATCAATGCAAATGGCTCGATTGTTCTTGAGAGTCTTCTTCCCTCCTTCGATCTGTTTCTCCAATTCTGCCCAAATGTCCATACACAAATTGCATTGATCAATACATTTGAAGATCTCATGAGGTATAGCCATGATTAGCAGCCTTTTGTATTTGCTTCCCAGTTCAATCAATACCTTTTCTTCATCGCTCCAGTTAGCAATAGGTCTTGGCTCATAATGCTCAGGAAYTTCAGGGGTTGTACCAGTAGCTGGAACTCTTGGAATCAAATTCATTGGCACATATGGAGGATTGTAGAGAAATTCACAAATTCTGGGATGAATTCCCTCCAGAAAGTTGATCATGCACACTTTCCATTGCAGATATTCCTCACGGATAAGCATGGGAGCCTTTGATTGAGATCCAGTACTCATGAATGAGGTATTAACCAAGTTCGCCATTGAAATTTGAAGAGGAAAAATAAGAACAAGATGAAACTGATTTAATAGTGAGTGAAACAGGGTAATCTGAAGAAAACTTGTGTTCTAGAAAACACAGATTAATACCAAAAGCAGAATTAATCGAATAAGAATTCAATTCCCGCTCTGATACCAATTGATGGATCTTAAATTCAGCTTTGATATTGATCTAATACTCTAGAAAAGCTCTTGAACAATGAAGTGCAGCGGAAGTAATAATAAGAGCAAAACGGAGTATTAAGAACACACAGTATTGTTGAAGAAGATGAACACAAGAGATTTGCTCCAAAGGTTTTCAATTCATTCAATTGAAAAATTTGATGTTTACAATACTAGAAGCTCACAGATTATAAAGATCCTATCCGCTATTTATACTAGTTCCTAACGACCTTAGAGACCAGATCTTGACGCGTGTCTTCATCTGAGCCGTCCAAATAAAGTCGATTATTCCCTAGTCATGTGAGAAGCATATGCGGCTAACAACCTTTGAAAACTGTTGGAACAGAAACTTCACAGAAGACGAAATCCACAGACCCTCTGTGAGCCATCTCAGAGGCTCTGCTGTAATTGACTTGCACGTTCTATTTGACAGAGGACTATTTTCCAGAACCTCTGTGAGAGACATCAGAGGTTCTGTCATACTTCACTTGTTCGATCAAACGGCTTCTGTCGGTTAGTCCTCTGTTGTCTTATGTGGAGTTATTCTTCTTTCAAGACTTGCAGTATACTTTTTCTATACTTTTACAAAATAGGAATAATTGAGCTAACAATCTATAACAGTTGCTGTTTGATTTTTGAAGTTTTGGATCATCTTGACAGCTTTTATCAGCTACATAGGTACATTGTTTTGAATTTGAGCTTCTTGTTGTTGGTCCTAGATGGATTGCTTCCTGTGGTAGTGCTGGTGCATTGCCCAAATATCTGTGTTTGTGGATTTGAGGACTGGAACAGCAGATTCTTTATGCTTTTGATATCAAATTTGAGGATTTGGTTTTATTGGTGTCACTTTGTGCTTCTATATCAAATTTTATGGACTGGAACAGCAGCCCGGGTGGGACAAAGGTCAATTACAGTTTCATTCATTTCTCTTAAAAGATTCAATTTTGGTTTGCTCATTGCTTTAATCTGTTTTGAAAATTTGTTTGAGGTTTATCAAGCTAAGGGTTGAGGGAATCTCACAAAGTTCCTGTAGTATTTTGCTAGTAGACATCAACAGCAGAATGTTTGCTATTATATTGATATTCCATTCATTGTTTTGAGTTCAAATCTGTTGAGTTGATTTCATTCTATATATTGCTGTAAGTGTTTGATTGAGCAGAATTCAAGCTGTTCTTCAAAGGTACTTGCTGTCACAACACACAAGTACTTAGATGTCCAAGCGGCAGTATTTGATATATCACTTCCAATTTCAGTGTACTTGCACAAAAGACCCCGACGTTGTTTCAGTTTCTTCACAAAAGGAGACTGTATTAGTGTTTTAAGTGACTGTGATAGTCTGAACTTCATTGGATAGTAGCACACACTGATCATTTGCACCTTTAAGTGCTTGTTTTAGTGTGTATTGCTCCCAGACTCATTTGCATTCAAGGTTTTGTGATCTAATTCATCTTAATCAACTGTTTGTTGACCTGAGTTACATCTTCATCGTATAACAGCAGTGCTTGACCGCTACTTTGTACAAGGCTGTATGGTTTTTAATATCATAAACAGTTTTAATATCATAACATAAACAGTCTAATATCATGTTGTGAGTTTTTAACAGACTTGAGCTGATTCTCAGACTTGTTTAATTGTCTGTTTCATCTTTATCACTCATAGCAGCCTTGTTGATTTACTATTTTGTATTGGTTGCTGTACTGATTGCTGTGACTTATGATGTTGAAGCATTAGAGGCAAAGAATCAAAAATATCAGAAGTTACTTGTACAGGAGGATCAGAAGTCTGCTGCAGTTAGAGGGAAGCTAAAAGTTGCAGTTAGAAGAGTGAAGTGTAATAGTGTATCTGAGATCAAGTCTAAGCTTACTGTGAAGAGAGTTCATAATTTTGTATTGTATTTTGTCTTATCTGTATTTGTAAAAATTTCTATTGTTTTGGACTTGGACATTTATTTCTTGGGCTTATATTTGTTGTGTTTTTGGTCCTTGAGTTTTAATTTTTGTTTTGATTTTAATTTTGGATCATCGTTTATCTGTTTTGTGTGTGTTTAAACTGTTTGAGAATCGTTGAACTATTTTCCGTCGTGTAAACTGTTTTTCATCAGTTTTAACTGTCTTTAACTGTTTTGAACAATTTTTTAACTATTTTCTACAGTTTTGACTGTATTTAGAGATTTTTGACAGTTCTTCGTCGTTTTTTCTAAATTCTCGTCAATTTTTATAGTTTTTCTATTTTTCTTTTTGAGCTTAACTGTTCTTGATTTTTTTTCCTGATTTTACTGCATATATCCTATATCTGATCAATATTACTTGTTTAAATGGCAGATATCCTAAAGAAAGGGAATCAAGAGATGAGAACTCAGATTATTGAGCTGGAAAAGAACATAGTGGTTTGTAAAGATAAATTCATAAAACAGTACTATGAGAATCACTCTAATCTTGAATCTATCAAATATTTAAAGAAATATCATAAACGAGAATGTGAAAGAATCGAGAAGGAATTTGAGTATAAAATTGAAAAACTCGAGAACAATCTCAGCTCTGTAAGAAAAGATTATGATGAGGATTTGAAGACTTGGAGTAAAGCTAATAAAGATCTTTTCAATAAACTCCAAGAGGTTAGAAGTGCACTTTCATTTGAGAAAAACTCTCCAAGAAAAAATACAGAGACAGAGGATTTAACTGAGAAGTCTCATAAGTCTGAGAGTGATCTGATTGAGCTAAGAAAGCTTTTGAACTTAGAGAAAGAAAAGGTTTTGGAAGTTGTTAGCTCTGTTATTCATATCTTGTAAAAGTATAGAAAAAGTATTCTACAAGTCTTGACAAAAGCTTATCTTCCACAGAAGACAACAGAGAACTATCGACAGAAGCCTGATATTCGAGAAGTAAAGTGTGACAGAACCTCTGATGTCTCTCACAGAGGTTCTGGAAAATGGTCCTCTGTCAATAAGAACAAGCAAGTCTATTACAGCAGAGCCTCTGAGATGGCTCACAGAGGGTCTGCAGTTTCGTCTTCTGTGAAGATCCTCTCCCAACTGTTTTTCAAATGTTGTTAGCTACATGTGCTTCTCACGTGACTAGGTCTTTAATTGACTTTATTTGGACGGCTTAGATGATTTCACGCGTCAAGATCGTGTCATTAAAGTCGTTAGGAACTAGTATAAATAGCGGCTAAGGCCTTTGTATTTAGTGTGCTTCCGAATTGTAATCGTCTTATTTTCAATTGAATGATTTGAAAAACCTTTGAAGCTATTCTCCTGTGTTCATCTTCTTCATCATCTTAACTGTGTGTTCTTGGTTTATTTTGCTTTGTTTTGTTCTTAATATTGTTTCCGCTGCACTTTAATCGTCCTAAAGTTTATTCAGAGTAATATATCAATATCAAAGCTGAATTTACAGGTCCTACAGGTATCAAAGCAGGAATTGAATTATTATTCGATTAATTCTGTTTTTGGTATTAATCTGCATTTTCTAGAACACCAGTCTTCTTCAGATTACCCTGTTTTACTCTATTAAATCAGCTTCATATTGTTCCTATTTTTCTTCTTCTAATTTCAATGGCAAACTTGGCTAATACCTCGTTCATGAGTACTGGATCTCAATCAAAACCTCCCACGCTCATCCATGAGGAGTATCCGCAATGGAAGGTACGATTGATTAACGATTTGGAGGGAATTCACCCCAGAATCTGTGAATTTCTCTACAATCCTCCTTATGTGCCAATGAATTTGATTCCAAGAGTTCCAGCTACTGGTACAACCCCTGAAATTCCTGAGCATTACGAGCCAAGACCTATTGCTAACTAGAGTGATGAAGACAAGATATTGGTTTATTTGGGCAGCAAATGCAAAAGGTTGTTAATCATGGCAATACCTCATGAAATCTTCAAATGTATTGATCACTGCCAACTATCCATGGATATTTGGGCAGAATTGGAGAAACAGATTCAAGGAGGTAAGAAAACACTCAAGAACAATAGAGCCATTTGCATTGATGAATACCACAGCTTCAAGGATAATGAGGGTGAATCCCTGTCGGACACATACTCCAGGTTAAACACCTTAATTAGCAATTGCAAAAGGTATGGAGTAATGAGAACGGCAGAGGACAACAACTCTCTGTTCTTGAAGAGCCTTGGAATTGAATGGATGCACCTAACCATGTCTATGAAGGCCACCTTGGATTTGRAAGYWTGGAHTTTGGCTGACTTATTTGGTTCTCTTAAAAGTCGAGAGCCTTAAGTACTAAAGATGAAGAAGAACTATGGTGGTCCGCTTGCTCTGGTTGCAGAGGATGGCAGCTCTCAAAAGAAGAAAGAGAAGGAGAAGAATAAGAAGAAGAAGAAGAAGAAGAAGAAGAAGAAGATCCTGATAGCTGAGAGTGAGGAGAGTTCTAAAGAGGAAGTCTCGATGAAAGAAATGATAAAAACTCTATCCTTGATCACTAGAGAATATAGAAAGAGTGGTAGATCTGAGGCAAGTGAGAAGAAGCAGAAGCCTTCTCAGAAGGTAGAGTAGCAGAAGAAGGAAGAGTCGAAAGAAGGATGCTTTAGATGTGGCAAGCCAGGCCACTTTGCTGCAGATTGTTGCTCAAAAGGGCCAAATGCTCCATAGAGGGGTCCAAGAGATGCAGTCTTCTACAAAAACAAGGCTGACTACTATCAATAGAAGTCTCTGCTAGCTCAATCGAGTGAGTTAGTAACTGATGAATCCTCTGATGAAGATGATCAGAAGGGTCTTCTTGCTTGGGAAGACTCTGATACAGAGGATGAGTTCTTCTGTTGGATGGCAAAGATCGACTCCGACTCCTTTGAATCAAATGATCAAGAGGTTTTTACTTCTTACTCTTCTGAATCAGTTGATCTTTACACAAAGATCATTGATAATCTTGATTCTTGTCATTTGGAGCATTTCAAGCTAAAAGAAAAAACTTTCTCTTTGTGAAAAAGAAGTTCTACTTCTCACAGAGGAAAGAAATTGATTCTTTAAAATGTTCGAAGAAGCTCAAACAAATTTTGTAAATTTGGAAAAATCTTCAAAAAAAAAGTTTGC
>NW_020201139.1:21138-22876 GCF_001531365.2 Cynara cardunculus var. scolymus | reverse complement strand
TGAGAGGTCAACTCATCAGAACCTTTGACGCTTCTATCAGAGGCTCTGTGGGTTTGAACTGAGCAAGTACTCATCTCTTTGAAGATTTTCAAACCGTTTAGGTAAATAAAGGTGTAACATGCTAGAAGACCCCGCACATATCACAGAGGCTCTGTTACCCTTAGGCCTCTGACAGAACTCTCTTCTAGTTCTCTATTATTGATATGGTGCGCTTGGTCTGTGGATAAGGGTTAAAGCAACTCACGCACGTGTCCGAAACGGGGGCTCACGTCATCAATCGTGCGTCTTCCCAACATCGCATGTCATATTTTTGATTCGTCACTCCCTATAGCCACTCATCACGTTATTTCTCCTAATAAACGGTTGGCTTTCAAATCCCTCACTATAAATACCTCTTCCCCCCAAAACGTAAACCTTTACATTACTCCTTATACTCCGACGAACCTCAAGCTTTCCGATCAAACCTGCAAAATTTCAAGCTTTCTAATACCTGCAACAATGTCGTCAAGTTCTTCCGCCTCCGCTCAATCTGTAAATGTCTCAAGCGACAACGAAGTAATCCAATCACAGGCACTAACTTCTCATGCTCTTTCATTTTTCCAAAATCGATACGAGAAAGTGGTACTGGTTAAGAAACCCAATAACTATTATTTTGCTCCTTCTTCATCTGGCTTTCCTGAATTCACCTATCCTCTCATTGAAATCCTTCGCAACCATCCATTATACTATGCTCTCTCAGCCACTAAACCTACCCCTGAAACATATATTACCCAGTTCTTGCTAAGCTCATATATCACTACCCTAGACAATTCTGGTTTAAGCATAGTAGGTTATGCTTCTCATCCGACTGTGAAATCGCTTGTCCCAATGGAACTAAATGTGAATACCCTGTGAACAGCCCTCCGTCTACCCTCCTTGGAAACTCCTAATTTGGATAGGTTTGCCCCATCACCAACAGACGCCGAATTGATCCAATTTCTTGAATTTCACTCCTACTCTGTCAAGACTAAAATTGTTAAAAGCACTGAATTCAAACGAAAAGACCTTCCCCCAATTTGGAACACTCTGTTCTCGATCGTGAATTGCTGTCTAACAGGGAAGGTCGGCAGCCATGACCAAGCCTCACACGCCATGCTTTCCATTGTATATGGAATCTATTTTAACATGCCCCTTGATTACGCACAGCTCATATTCGAAGACATGGTGGCATTAATCAAGAAGAAGTGCGCTACACAGAGGGGTGAGAAGTCTAAAGTGAAGGCACAGAAGAAGGCCAAAGAGGATCTCAATCATGCAAACCTTATCCTACAGAGGTTCTTTGGTCTGGTCTTTGGTGAAATGATAGCAGAGAAGCTGCCCTCTACAGAACCTAATACGCGTTTGTATCCAATAAAAGAGTTCCACCCCACAGAGCATGAGCTAGGGTACAGAAGCCCAAGACCTTTATCAAAATCCATGCTCAAATACCTTAGCCATGGAGATAGGAAAGGATACAGATGTGGATACAGCAGGCCAGAGTCGGTCCCTGAAACCCCTCCACGCATAGGTATCCCCTTAGGAGAGAGAGTGCAAAAGATGAGGGTTAAGGGAAGAATGGAGGAGCCAGAAGAGGCTAGAGAGGCGAGTGAGGACAGACCAAGAGTAGCAAGTCCACCACCAAAGATGACAAAGAAGACTCAGAAGGGTGTTGACTCTTCTGAGAAAAAGAAAGGGAAGAAGAGACCCGCAGAAGAAGAGG
>NW_020201139.1:19192-20618 GCF_001531365.2 Cynara cardunculus var. scolymus | reverse complement strand
ATGTCATCTTCCACATCCAACAAGAATTTAAAACGCCCACAGAGGTAGCGGATCTGGGGACAGAAGTCGTAATAGACGACGAAGAAGAAGAGTTAGAGATAGAAGAGGGAGTAAAAGATGCCGAAGGCACACATCCTAGCCCCCCTCATAGTGCTACCCATATTTCTAGGGACCCTGTTCTAGAGGGAACCCCTATTGAGCAAGGCGTGCACACGCTGAACCCTACCCAAACCAACCTCGTAGAGGATATTCTTTCATCCTCTGTCGAATGCACAGCTCGGGAACCACAATCTACTCCAACATCCTCTCAAAAGGATGCCGGTTTTACAATAAGAGTCCATTCGCCTAAAGACTCGTCACCACCCAGAGAGGCATCCGTTGCCCCTCCACACTTGAGTGAACAACCAAGTTATGCTTCAGAGGCATACGAGAGGTTCACAGAGACTGCGGGTCTAGAACGTCCAAAGTCCACACTCGATCCCTCTGACGAGTTAGGCTCTGAACCTACTAGGCACGATATCGACAGAACACTGGTAGGCTCTCCAATTAGAGATGTTTGAGGATCCGATGGAAGTCCCCGAGCTGACATCGAAAAACCAGTCACTGAGGGCGCCTCACACTCCAAGGCTACTAGGTCACCATGTGTTGGTGATCTAGGTTCCCAGAGTACTTATGTGACGAAGGGGAAGTTACAAACCTTCGCCATAGAAGTATTCAAGAGGATGGATGAGTTGAAAAGCTTGTTCTCCTCCCAACCGGCGATAGAGGCTCTCGCACCGCTCACAGAGGCTCTGAAGGAGTTGACTTCCACAACTTTTGAGCTCAAGGCAAYCGTATCAGCCCTTCAGAGCTCTGTCCTCAACAAAGACGACCTCACATAAGCTTTCAAGGCCTTGTCACTCAACCCTTCTTCAATCCAAAAGCTCAAGACAGAACTATCAGAGGTTGCCGCCCAATTTGCTGCAGACTTCATTTTCGCCAGCTACACGGATTATTCTGCCTTCAAGGACGAGATCAAAGGGATGTTTTCCTCTGCAGTCACCTATGGCATTGACTCTAAATCCTCCAGGGCTAACATTAACATTCTAGCCACTCGTAGAGAGCTAGACGCAATGGTTGAGGCCCTTGGAGAGATCGTCCAGAAATACACTGACCAACTCCTCAAGGAAGACGAGCAAGCAACGAAGCTCTAAGAGACTGCATGAAGAAACTCATCAAAGACGGTGATAAATTCATAAATGAGATCTATCGCTGCATCTCTAAGATGAAATGGGCCACAAAGATGGATATCAACACTGCCTCTGTGATTGCTGAGGAGGTCATTCAAAAGATGGAGAGGGCGACTTCTAAAGTTTTAAAGCGATTGAAGAAGGCTCCCCTTATTACTTGCAAGGTAGAAGCCACTAAAATCCATGACGATCAAGGA
>NW_020201139.1:16716-18352 GCF_001531365.2 Cynara cardunculus var. scolymus | reverse complement strand
TACCTAATATTCCTTCACAAGATATTGAACAAATACATGGAGAGGAGGTCAACATATTCGATTTCTCTCAGAAGGCTGATTGAGGTTATGCGCGCTCAAGTCAAGTTCTACAGCCAGAAAGATTTCGACATCGCGATGAGGTTGGCCCAGCCAGAGCTACAAATTTCTCCTCCACATAACAGATCAAGTTGGCTGCTTAGATTTCATCCCAACACCATTGTCCACAATCCCATCTTTGGGTTTGTATTCCTGGACAAGGATGAAATTCTAAGGTTCTTCGATCCCAAAGAGACGCACAAATATTCAACAGAGTCTCTTGAGTGGGTGTTCAACCTAGTGGTGACAGAGGTGCAGAGAGGGTATTTAAGGGCGGATGAAGTAAACCACCTTCTGGAAATGAACAAAGTTCAAGTCTCCTTCAGAGAATGGATATTCAAAGTCTACAAAACTATCAAGTCAGATCTGCAATTTGCCGTAGATGACTATCCAGACTCTGCTGTAGACTAATTCTTGTAATAGTGTAGGCCTGTACTATCAATTTTCAATTTATTCATTTATGTAATTCTTTTTCAAACGATGAGTTTAATCTCCTCTTGTATTCTTTCAATTAGTCATTTCTTGCACCCTTTTGTCTAAATTTACTTTTTCATACTTAGGGGGAGATTGTTAGCTATGTTATTCATCTCTTGTAAAAGTATAGAAACAGTATTCTACAAGTGTTGACATAAGCTTATCTTCCACATAAGACAACAGAGGACTATCGACAGAAGCCTGATATTCGAGAAGTAAAGTGTGACAGAACCTTTGATGTCTCTCATAGAGGTTCTGGAAAATGGTCCTCTGTCAATAAGAACAAGCAAGTCTATTACAGCAGAGCCTTTGAGATGGCTCACAGAGGGTCTGCAGTTTCGTCTTCTGTGAATATCCTCTCCCAACTGTTTTTCAAAGGTTGTTAGATGCATGTGCTTCTCACGTGACTAGGTCGTTAATCGACTTTATTTGGATGGCTTAGATGATTTCACGTGTCAAGATCGTGTCAGTAAGGTCGTTAGGAACTAGTATAAATAGCGGCTAAGGCCTTTGTATTCAGTGTGCTTCCGAATTGTAATCGTCTTATTTTCAATTGAATGAATTGAAAAATCTTTGAAGCTATTCTCCTGTGTTCATCTTCTTCATCATCTTAACTGTGTGTTCTTGGTTTATTTTACTTTGTTTGGTTCTTAATATTGTTTCCGCTGCACTTTAATCGTCCTAAAGTTCATTCAGAGTAATAGATCAATATCAAAGCTGAATTTACAGGTCCTACAAAAGTGGAAAAGGTTTTAAATGCTGAAAGGAAAGATACGGAGAAAGAAAAGAAGAGGATTATTGAAGTTGAGAAAATATTTTGAACTGAACGTGAATCTTATGAAAATAAGATTAACTCTCTCGAGCTCAATGCAAAGATGCTGTTAAAGCAAATCTCGGATTTTGAGCAGGTGATCATCTTGGAACGAGCCAAGAATGATGAAGAAAAGAAAGACATCTTTGAAGATTGTCAGAGTCAATTACAGAAATTGTCTGAAAGCAAAAGGCTTTAGACAAAGAGAAAAAGCAATTTACCCTTGAGAAAAGAAATACTTCAAAGAAGTATACA
>NW_020201139.1:11666-13842 GCF_001531365.2 Cynara cardunculus var. scolymus | reverse complement strand
TGTAACTCAATTAAGTCATATGGATTGAGGTTGATGAGATCGTTCTCGTTGAACACGCTAACTACCCCATGGGCTCTTTCCACATTGAACTCGATGTAGCGTATGGCTCTGTTGGCAAATGACTTTATTGTTAAGTCTATAACTCTTCTTATTCCATCGTTCGATAAGACAGATTGAGGTGGTTCAGTAGTCTGTCTTATGAAACGATGATGTAGAAGATTCATAGACTCTGGCGATAGAATTGGAGGATTGGTTGACAGGCTTTCTTCGCGTTCTTGGTACATGTATTGATGAATGTTTTCCATCATTATTGGTTCCCTGTGTGGGAATTGAGGTCTTCTTCTCATCGACTCCATGCTTTGAATTATTTCGTCCACCATGCCTTGTGGAGGATGCCTCAAGGAAGAAGGGATGTCCGCATGCACTACAGGATGTTGGGTTGAGCGTTGTGTCTTGGCTTGGGGTTGTGTATAGGTAGAGGGTGAGTTTTCTTTGGTTGGTTTAGTTTCAAGTGATTGAGAGGTTTCTGGTGGGGTTTGGGGTCGTTGAGGCAATGGTTGGGTTTTTGTGGGTTCTAGATGTGAGGTAAGAGTGAAGGGTCGAGGTGATGGAGAAGGTGTTAAGGGTAGGTTTGTTGTGGGTGAGGGAGTGAAGGTTTGGTTTGTTTCTGTAGGTGGTGTTTTTGGTTCTTCATCGGTTGATGAACTCAACACGATGGGGTCTGGTATTGTGGCTGAGGAAACTTGGATATTCTGTTCTTCATCAGAAGGCAAGGCCTCTGGTTCCCTTGGTTGGGTTTGTTGGGTTGATGGTGGTTGTTGTGGTGATGGTTGATGTGGTGCACCGGATCCTGTTTGTTGTGTAGCTGCCGCGTCTGTCTCCCCCTCATGAGGTCCAAGACCTTGATCATCGAGGTCTTGGTCTTCATGCCTTGGTCGTTTGTAGGGGCGGCTGGAAGAGCAGGATACTCTTGATCTGTTCTTTCTTTTCCACATTCTAATGTGGGAAGGAAGAGTGCACACCCGATCCTTTCTGCACCGATCTTCCATTGTGCGAAGGAGTGTGTTTGTTCGCTCTTGCTGTTGGTGTAAACTCTTCCTCAGTGCAGTGGTGGGTGCAACGAATCGAGCAACAAATTTTGCACTTATCTCATTGACAGAGGAGATAAGTGCCTTGGACAGAGCACGTAGGTCGGCTCTTGTAGCAAAGTCTGTGCCTGTAGAGGGAGGAGGTGGCACAGAGGTTGTTGCAGATGATGAAGGTTGGGGAAAGTTAGCAAGAATATTCATCACCTCTACAGTGAAGGATGAGAAGGATGCTTCATAGGAAGGGCCTACAGAGGGAGGTGGGGTTTGAGTTTGTGGTGGGATTTGGGCAAGTATGGTGGTGGGTAATTAGGTGAGGGTTGTTTGTATTGTGGCCATTTGGGTGGTGAGGGTGGCGAGGGTTTCATCGATGGATGATATGGATGAAGGTTGAGGGTGAGGTATTTAGGATGTGATGGAGGAAGGTAGTTGATGAAGATCGCGAAGGATGGTTTGGAATTGGGTAATGATGTAGGTTAAGTTTTCATCGGCCTCAGTTGCCTGAGCCGTGAGGGTGGCTATGGATTGGATTAGGATTTGGTTTCGTTGGGTGGCTAAGGATGATATGGTATTGTGGTCAACGGTTACTGTTTGTTGGAGGATTTGAAGGCAGGATGAGTTGGTTTGGGTTTGGGTATCGATTTGGTTTAGGTGGTGTTAGAGGATGGCAAGGGATTGATGGAGGTCTGAGGTATCGGGTGAGGGTTGGTTCTCCATAATCCCTTGTACGAGGATTTTAAGGTCATCCAAGGACCGCGTCACTATATCAACAAAGGCTTGGAACTCAGCCTTTGTGACCAGATCAGCTATGGAGGTAACCCCTACAGCAACAAATGCTGCAGGTTGGGCCTCTGTTCCTGAGGCGCCCTCTTGGCCTTGTACGAAGGTAGGCCTTGAAGGACTTCTATCATGTCCTTCATAGCCTTCGAGAGAAGAACTATCTCGTGATGTTGGAACATCCTCTTCCTCTTCTTTATCTTTAGAGGCTGAGTAAGTGAAGCGGATGTGTGTCCCTTTTGGTAGATCAAATACCGAGGGGAGTGGTGCATGAATTGAAGATCGCTCTGAACGATCTATGGGATCAATATCAC
>NW_020201139.1:9890-11221 GCF_001531365.2 Cynara cardunculus var. scolymus | reverse complement strand
GTATCTCACTTGTCGATGGAATGATAGTGAGCATAGCCCAGGACAGCGGACGGTTGGTGGTGTATCCTTCCTTCGATAATGTTGGGCGATGTCCTTGCATCTAGTAGTTTGGGGTGAATGGCTCCACAGCAGGTAGTCCGTGTTGCACCATCGCATCCTCAATGAAAAGAGCAAGGAAGCGAGGAAATAGAACTACAGATAGTGGCTTTCCCGCGGCATGAAGTTTGCACTTTTTGATGACGGCCGCATGAATCTCGTTGTAGATGTGGAAGGCGTAGTCGAGATTAAGGTTGAAGAAAAGCCCATACATAATTGTCATTATATTGAGATTTCCTTGGTCAAGGGAGCCGAGCTTGCAGGTGAGGGATCAGTTGAGGATGGAAAAGAACAAATTCCACATTGGTGGGAGGAATTGTCTTTTGAAGTCTGATACATTTCGCAGTTCACGATTGTACCCTAGCATCTTCACGAACCTTAGGATGTCGTTGGAGGAAGGTGGTTCGTCATATTACGTGATCCCTAGTTCCTTTCTTGTGGGAATGCACAGAACCTTAGAAACCTTTGCTCGTGATTTTTTTACCAAGCAAACCATGTCATTTGGAGCGTCTATGTCTCCCATTATTCCATGACTTGGAGGATCAAACTTGCAGGTCTGCCAGTATTGCTGAACGTACTTTATGTGTACGTTTGGGTTCACAAGAGTTAAGGCAGGAAGAAGGATACAGTTTTTGAAGAACTCAATCATTATCGCAAACCTGTCATCAAAAAGGGTGTTACGCAGTTCAATCATGTGGTTATTGGGTTTCATGGGCAAGAAGATGATTGCGCGGCTGTCGGCGCCGGTGGATTGGATGCGGCTGTCATTGTTGTTGGATTCGTCAGAAGCGGAGGAGGCCATTTTTGATGAAGTTGCAGGTTTTCAGTTCGTCAAAGTTTTGTTGTAGTTTTTGAAGGCGTAAAGAATGTAAGGTTGGGGAAGACGGGTATTTATGGGGAAGACGAGTGGGGTGGGGGGGGTGGGGTGGTAAGGGAAACGTTTCTTTGATTATTATAATATAATAATCATGAAAATGGGTTGTATTGGATGAACATGAGCCGTCTTGATAGTACATGCCATTAATGTAGTGGACACGTGTCATCCTGGGGTAAAGGAGGGAAAATATTGAAACGGCTCATGGGGGACAGCCTATATGGTGTCAGGCGCGTGGTTTGAGTGACGTCATCAAGTATTTGAAATGAAGAGTCATTCCAAATAATATCTTGGTGAAGATGTTTCCCAAAAAAAAAATTCAAAATCTCATCTAATTGTAAGATTAATACTTATTATGAAG
>NW_020201139.1:0-6835 GCF_001531365.2 Cynara cardunculus var. scolymus | reverse complement strand
TGTAAGGTTGGGGAAGACGGGTATTTATGGGGAAGACGAGTGGGGTGGGGGGGGTGGGGTGGTAAGGGAAACGTTTCTTTGATTATTATAATATAATAATCATGAAAATGGGTTGTATTGGATGAACATGAGCCGTCTTGATAGTACATGCCATTAATGTAGTGGACACGTGTCATCCTGGGGTAAAGGAGGGAAAATATTGAAACGGCTCATGGGGGACAGCCTATATGGTGTCAGGCGCGTGGTTTGAGTGACGTCATCAAGTATTTGAAATGAAGAGTCATTCCAAATAATATCTTGGTGAAGATGTTTCCCAAAAAAAAAATTCAAAATCTCATCTAATTGTAAGATTAATACTTATTATGAAGTCTTGGTCTTCTAAAAACCCTTGTTGTATAGTTTTTAGTCACAAAAGCTGCAATTTTGTATAATCTTAAAAATGGTTTCAATTAAGATGAGTTTTATTGTAAAATGTAATTCCATGGAACCAGATGAGCTCTGGTTATGCATGACAAAGTGGGTGGGGAACCAAAGGAGTTCTGGTTGTAATGTCGATGAAGACAAGTAGTAATGTTGGATTTGCATGATGTAGAAACTTTGGTTAATTAACCAGAGACTCTGTTGAAGTATGGCAATCCTTTTTATAAAACCAGAGGAGGTCTGGTATTATATGTATTTATAGCATTTTATGTGACCAGAGGCTCTGTATAGTAGAACCAGAAGCTCTGGATGAAAAATGCAAGTTTACAAAAGTAAACTCTTGCTCCCCCTCAAATGATGCATATGGATAAAATCAAAGACTCCCCTTCACTTAGATAAAATATGAGAAGTGTACGAGACAGAGGCTCTGGTCTATACAACCAGAGGCTCTGGTTGAGAGAATCATATGCCAAGTAAACATTTCAAAGAGAACAAAGCCAGAGGCTCTGGTCTTTAGAACCAGAGGCTCTGGTTGAGAGGCAAGGTTTTTAAAAAACTTAAGGACATTGAAACTAGAGGCTCTGGTCTATGGAACCAGAGGCTCTGATTGAGAAGGCAGTGAGTTATGAACAAGGAAAAAGAATTGTCTTTGAGACCAGAGGGGCGCTGGTGACAAAGACTTTGAATCCAGAGGCTCTGGTTGGGAAAAACAATGAAAATGGAGTATGAGGGGAAATGGTTAAGACTTGCTTTCAAAGAATCTAAAGCTAGAGGCTCTGGTCTTTAGAATCAGAGGCTCTGTGTTAGCTCCATTATTCCTATCTTGTAAAAGTATAGAAAAAGTATATTGCAAGTCTTGACAGAAGGTTAACTTGACAGAAGACAAAAACCGCAGACCTTCTGTGAGCCATCTCAGAGGCTCTGCTGTAAATCACTTGCATATTCTTTTCATCAGAGGACTATTTTCCAGAACCTCTGTGAGACGCATCAGAGGTTCTGCCACTCTTCACTTGTTCGATCATACGGCTTCTGTCGCTAATCCTCTGTTGTCTTCTGTGGAGTTAACCTTCTGTCAAGACTTGCAATATACTTTTTCTATACTTTTACAAGATAGGAATAATGGAGCTAACAATCTGCCCCTAAGTATTGAAAAAGTAATTGTGGACAGTTGGGTGCAAGATTTGACTTAAGGAAAAATACAAGAGGAGATTAATCTCATCCTCTGCAAAAATTTACATTACTGAAAGAAGTAAAAATTGTGCAGGTCTACACTATTACAAAAGTTACTCAATAGCAGAGTCTGGATAATAGTCTACAGCATATTGCAAATCAGTCTTACAGTCTTGTAGACCTTGAAGATCCATTCCCTGAATGAGACTTGTATTTTGATGGTTTCCAGAAGGTCCGTTACTTCATCTGCCCTTATTCGCCCTTTCTGCACCTCTGCCACCACTGAGTTGAACACCCATTCGAGGGACTCTGTTGAATACTTATGCGCCTCTTTCGGATCGAAGAATCTTAGTATCTCATCCTTGTCCAGGAAAACAAACCCAAAGATGGGATTATGGATAATAGTGTTGGGATGGAACCTATGCAGCCAAATGGGTCTGTTCTTTGAAGGAGTAATCTTCAGCTCTGGCTGGGCCAACCTCATAGCAATATCGAAGTCTTTCTGGCGGTAGAATTTGACTTGGGCATGCATCACCTCTATCAGCCTTCTGAGAGAAATCGAGTAGCTTGACCTCCTCTCCACGTACTTGTTCAGGATCTTGTGCAAGAAAATTAGATCAAATACGCACAAATTATGGAGGTCGGCATCTGTAGAAGTGTAGAGGTTGCCATCATCCCTCTTCACCGCATATTGAGTGTGCAGCACGATCTTCTTCAGCATGGTGCACGGAGAGATGGTTTCTAGTGAGCAAATAACGTGCTCTGAAAAGACCTGCACTGGTGTCTTGGTGAGTTTAGAGAAGTGAAACTTTGCTTCGACAGAGGGCATGCCAGTTAGCTCTGGATTGTATGGGGGCTCTGTGTCCGTGGATGAGTAACGCCACCGCAGAATCTCTTCGACAGTGGTTACGGGCTCTGTACGCATCCTCTGCGTATGAATCTTGTTCATCGAATCAATAATTTCATAGACCCTCCCCACTATGACAGACTCTAGCATTCTAGTGTCTTCTTCAAGTATTGGCCTCTGGGTAGATCCCTCTGGTAGGATTGGCTTGACTGTTCCTAACAGAGCGTCGAACGTACCCGTGGACGTCTCTTCAGGTATCTTGGCTAGTTTGGAAGAGCCTTCTCCGACTTTGGGGATGGGAGCTCTGCCTTTCTTCATCCGAGCCTCTGCCAGAGAATCCTTGAGGGCTTGAACCAGATCACGGTCGTCATATTCATCTTCATTAATCTCCTCCAGTGTGTCAGAGCTAGACCCTTTCTTTGGCGACGCCTCTACCACTTTATCGTTGCCTTTCCCCATGGGCTCTGGAGATTTTTCTTTGGAGAATAGGGCTGCAGCAGAATCCACTATTTTCAGTGGTTTGGTACAGGTTGATTTCTTTGGCTCTGTCTTCTTCTCCCCCTCATGACGATCAAGGTCATTGCCTCCCTGATCATCATGGATTTGAGTAGCTTCTGCCTTGCACGAGGTGAGGGGAGCCTTCTTCAAGTGCCTGAGTACTCTGGAGGCCGCCTTCTCCATCTTCTCTATTACCATTTCAGCATTCAGAGTGGCGGTGTTGATATCAATCTCTGTGGCCCATTTCATGGTAGAGATGCAACGATATATTTCCTTTCGGAATGAGTGACATTCTGTGATAAGTTGCTTCGTGCAGTCTTTGATGGATTTGTTAGTAGCTCGGGCCTCTTTGAGAAGATGGTCATGGTGTTTTCGCACGGTCTCTCCGAGGGCCTGAACCATTGCGTCTATCTCTCTGCGAGTGGCTAGATGGTTAGTGTTAGCCCTGGAGGATGAGGAGTCGACGCCAAAAGTGATCGCAGAGGAGAACATCTCTTTGATTTCATCCTTGAAGGCGGAGTAGTTCGTGTAGCCGGCGGAAATCATGTCCGCAGCGTACTGGGCAGCGACCTCCGTCAGTTCTGTTATGAGTGTGTTAATGGAAGAAGGATTGAGAGACAGCGCGCTGAAGGCTTCTGTGAGATCAGCCTTGTTGAGGACAGAGCTCTGAAGGGCTGATAAGGCCGCCTTGAGTTCAGAAGTTGTAGAAGTCAACTCCTTTAGAGCCTCTATGAGAGGTGTAAGTGCCTCTATTGCCGGAGAGGAGGAGAACAAGATTTTCAACTCATCCAACCTCTTGAGTACCTCTATGGCGAAGGTTTGTAACTCCTCCTTCGTCACATAGGCACTCGGGGAACCTAGATCACCAACACATGGTGACCTAGTAGCCTTGGAGTGTAAGGCGCCCTTAGTGACCAATTTGGCGTTGTCATCTCGGGGACTTCCACCAGATCCTCGGACATCCCCAATTGGAGAGCCTACCGATGTTCTGTCGATTTCATGCCTAATACGTTCAGAGTCTAATTTGGCAGAGGGATCGAGTAGAGACTTTGGGCGTTCTAGACCTGCAGCCTCGGTGATTCTCTCGCATGCGTCTGAAGCATGACTGGGTGGTTCACTCATGTGTGGAGAGGCAACGAATGCCTCTCTTGGTAGTGTCGAGTCCTTGGGTGAACAGACTCTTATTATAAAACTACCATCATTTTGAGAGGATGATGGAGTAGAATAGGGTTCCCGGTTTGTGCATTCGACAGGGGACGAAAGAATGTCCTCTGCGAGGTTGGTTGGTTCAGGGTTCAGCGTGTGCACGCTTTCTTCAATAGGGGTTCCCTCTAGAACATGGTTCCTAGCCATGTGGGTTGCACTGGGAGAGGGGCTTGGATGTGTGCCTTCGGCATCTTTTTCACCCTCTTCTAACTCCACTTCTTCCTCTTCGTTGTCTAGCACGACTTTTGTCCCCAAATCTGCCACCTCTGTGGGGGCTATAAAACTCTGATGGAGATCGAAGATTATGTCTTGGATTTGCTTAGTGGGGGGCTCTTCTTCAATAGCCTTGCGCAACCTTCTGCGCTTACGTACAGCCTCTGTCGGGACTTCTTGAAACTCGGCCTCTGTGACCTCAACCTCTGTGGGTTGGGCCTTCTTTGATTTCTTCTTTTTGGGTTTTGGCAGAGGACTGTTTGGACCCTCTTCTGCTACAGGTCTCTTTTCCCCTTTCTTTTTCTCAAAAGGATCGATATTTTTGTGAGTCTTCTTAGACTTCTTTGGCCTTCGTGGGGGACTACTAACTACTCTCGGTCCTTACTCACTCAGCTCCCTTGCCTCTGCAGGCACCTTCAATCTTCCCTCAACTCTCATTTTGTACACCCTCTCACCTACGGGGATACCTATTCGTGGAGGGGTTTCAGGAACCGGCTCTGGCCTCTTGTATCCACGTCTATAAGCCTTCCTATCTCCTTTGCTAAGGTACTTGAGCATAGCTTTTGATAATGGCCTCGGGCTTCTGTAGCCTAGCTCATGCTCTGTTGGATGAAACTCCTTTATTGCGTATAAACGAGCATTCGGCTCTGCAGTGTAGGTAGGTGCAGGGCAATACGTAGGGTCTCGACGTTCATCTCCATTGGTACGAGGGATTTGATTATTGGGTGTGAAGCATAGCCCACTATGCTTAATCTAGTACCTTTGAGGGTGCAGATGTACGAACTGAGTAGAAATTGGGTGAGATAGGTTTCAGGGGTAGGTTTTGTTGCTGTGAGTGCGTAATAGATGGGGTGATTGCGAAGGATCTCCTGTAGTGGATAAGTGTATTCCGGGAAGCCATTTGAGGATGGAGCGAAGTAGTAGTTGTTAGGTTTCTTTACCAGCATCACTTTCTCATATCGATTCTGTAAAAAAGATATGGCATGAGAGGTCAGTGCCTGAGATTGGTTCACTTCATTATTGCTTGGGTTGTTTTCGGATTGAGCGGAGACGGATGCTGAGCTTGAAGACATATTTGCAGGTTGCCGGAAAGCTTGAGATTTTGCTGGAGGAGTATTTAGAGAAGTAAAGGGGTATATGATGGGGGGAAAAAGTATTTATAGTGACGAATTTTGAATGTGAACCGTTTRTTTGGCGATATACGTGATGAGTGGCTTATGGGAAAGACGAATCAAAATATGTCAGGTGTTTTTGGGAAGACGCACGATTGATGACGTGCGCCCCCGTTTCTGACACGCACGTGGTCAACTTTAACCCTTATCCACATAACCACACGCACCATATCAATAATAGAAAACTATAGAAGCGAGTTTTGTCAGAAGCCTAAGGGTAACAGAACCTATGTGATATGTGCAGGGCCTTCTAACATGTTACACCTTTGTATACCTAAACGGTTTGAAAATCCGCAGAGAGATGAGCAGTTGCTCAGTTCAAACCCACAGAGCCTCTGATAGAAGCTACTGAGGTTCGGATGAGCTGACCTCTGAGATCAAGATACTTCAAAAATTTTGGCACCTTCTGAGGTTTTGATTTTCAATTCAAAAACTCCCCCTTTTTGAAATTATTGATTCGATGAACAAGATTCCTACGCAGAGGATGCATACAGAGCCCGTAACCACTATCGAAGAGATTCTGCGGTGGCGTTACTCATCCACGGACGCAGAGCCCCCATACAATCCAGAGCTAATTGGCATGCCCTCTGTCGAAGCAAAGTTTCACTTCTCTAAACTCACCAAGCCACCAGTGCAGGTCTTCTCAGAGCACGTTATTTGCTCACTAGAAACCATCTCTCTGCGCACCATGCTGAAGAAGTATGTGCTGTACATTCAATATATGGTGAAGAGGGATGATAGCAACCTCTACACTTTTACAGATGCTGACCTCCACAATGTGTGCGTATTTGATCTAATTTTCTTGCACAAGATCCTAAACAAGTACATGGAGAGGAGGTCAAGCTACTCGATTTCTCTTAGAAGGCTGATAAAGGTGATGCATGCCCAAGTCAAATTCTACAGCCAGAAAGACTTCGATATTGCTATGAGGTTGGCCCACCCAGAGCTGAAGATTACTCCTCCAAAGAACAGACCCATTTGGCTGCATAGGTTCCATCCCAACACTATTATCCACAATCCCATCTTTGGGTTTGTTTTCTTGGACAAGGATGAGATACTAAGATTCTTCGATCCGAAAGAGGCGCATAAGTATTCTATAGAGTCCCTCGAATGGGTGTTAAACTCGGTGGTGGTAGAGGTGCTGAAAGGGCGAATAAGGGCGGATGAAGTAACGGACCTTCTAGAAACCATCAAAACACAATTCTCATTCAGGGAATGGATCTTCAAGGTCTACAAGACTGTCAAGACTGATTTGCAATATGCTGTAGACGATTATCCAGACTCTGCTGTTGAGTAAACTTTTGTAATA
>NW_020201138.1:76899-77956 GCF_001531365.2 Cynara cardunculus var. scolymus | reverse complement strand
TCTGGAGTGATTGTAGCATTTGGTGACTTGTCAGCCTGAATTTTCAACTCTTCATCGAACTTATCTTTTGTAACCTGAAAAGTATCATCAAATTTCACATTTGTGCTTACAACCACAATTTGAGTCTTAGGAATGTATGCTCCATATGCAGCAGTGTCCCATGCATAGCCAATGAAAATTGCATCATCTCCCTTGGGCTCAAATTTTCCTACAGACTCTCTGTCATTTAGTACAAAGCATTTACATCCAAACACGTGGAAGAACTTGATGTTTGGTCTTCTGTTGAGGAAAAGATGATAGGGTGTCTTCTCAAATCTCTTTACCACCAAGGACCTATTCTGCGTGTAGCAAGCAGCAGAGACAGCCTCTGCCCAGAAGGAGAGTGGTAGCCCAGAGGCATTCAACATTGTTCTGGCAGCTTCAACTARCGTCCTGTTCTTCCTCTCCACTACTCCATTCTGTTGTGAAGTCCTTGGGGCTGAGAAGTTGTGAGTGATGCCAACAGAGGCTAGTTACTCTTCTATTTCAAAATTCTTAAACTCTGTGCCATTGTCGCTTCGGAGTACTCTAACCTRAAGACCATGAAGAACTTGGAGTCTTTTCAAGAGATTGATTAGTACAGAGGGAACTTGAGATTTCTTTCTAATAAACTCTACCCAAGTAAATCTTGAAAATTCATCAATGAGTACCAGAATGTACTTCTTTCCTCAAAGACTTTGCACAGAGATAGGACCCCAGAGGTCCACATGAAGCATTTGCAAAGGCTTATCATAGGAAGGATCAGACTTGGTTTTATGAGAAGACCTTTTGAGTTTTCCCATTTCACAAGCTGAACAAAGATGGTCCTTTTCAAATTTTATATTAGGCAGTCCATTCACTAAACTTAGCCTTACCAGCTTGTCAAGAGTATGAAAGTTAAGATGACAGAACCTGGTATGCCAGAGCCAAGTTTCTTCATTCTTCACAAAGGACACAAGACTTACTTCCTCTTTGGCTTATAGAGAGTCAAAGCACAGAAGATACAGGTCTCCTCTTCTGTTGGCTCTCATCACCTCTA
>NW_020201138.1:65122-76829 GCF_001531365.2 Cynara cardunculus var. scolymus | reverse complement strand
TTTGACTTTGAAGAGCACATCCAGACCATTGTCACACAATTGACTGACACTTATTAAATTGTGTTTCAGTCCATCCACGTACTAGACTTGATTCATCATTATTTCTCCCTTAACAATCATTCCATAGCCTTTAATCTTCCCCTTCTAACTTCCACCAAAAGCTACAGAGCCTCCTTCTTGTTTTAAATAAGATGACAGAAGCTCTATGGTACCAGTCATGTGTCTCGAGCAACCTGAGTCAACGACCCAAGTAGACACATGATGTTTCTTCTCTTGGTCATGTGATTCAGAGGAGTCAGAGTCGATCTTTGCCATTCCACAGAAGAACTCATCCTCTGTTTCTGAGTCTTCCTAAGCAAGAAGACCCTTCTGATCATCTTCGTTAGAGGATCATCAGTTACTAACTCACTAGATTGAGCTAGCAGAGACTTCTGTTGATAGTAGTCAGCCTTCTTTTTGTAGAATGTTGCATCTCTTGGACCCCTCTGAGGAGCCTTACGCCTTTTTGATCAACAATCTGCAGCAAAGTGGCCTGGCTTGCCACATCTAAAGCATCCTTCTTTCGTCTCTTCCCTCTTCTGCTCCTCTACCTTCTGTGAAGGCTTCTGCTCCTTCTCACTTGCATCAGATCTACCAGTCTCTGTGAATTCTTCTGTTGAAACTCTTGTACTCCTTCTTTTCACCACTCTTTCTATATTCTCTGGTGATTAAAGCCAGAGTCTTCATCATCTATTTCATCGTGACTTCTTCTTCAGAACTCTCCTCACTCTCTGCTATCAGGATCTTCTTTTTCTTCTTCTTCTTCTCCTTCTCTTCCTTCTTTGTTTCTCTCCCCTTTCCAGAGTTGCCATCCTCTGCAACCAGGGCAAGCGAACCACCATAGTTCTTCTTCATTTGAAGTACTTGAGGCTCTTGACTTTTAAGAGATCCAAATAAGTAAGCCAAAGTCCATGCTTCCAAATCCAAGGTGGCCTTCATTGACATGGTTAGATGCATCCATTCGATTCCAAGGCTCTTCAAGAACAGAGAGTTGTTGTCCTCTGCAGTTCTCATCACTCCATACCTTTTGCAATTGCTAATTAAGGTGTTTAACCTGGAGTATGTGTCTGGCAGGGATTCACCCTCCTTAGCCTTGAAGCTATGATATTCATCAATGCAAATGGCTCGATTGTTCTTTAGAGTTTTCTTACCTCCTTCAATATGTTTCTCCAATTTTACCCAAATATCCATGGACAGTTGGCAGTGATCAATACATTTGAAGATTTCATGAGGTATTGCCATGATTAACAACCTTTTGCATTTGCTTCCCAAATCAACCAATATCTTGTCTTCATCGCTCCAGTTAGCAATAGGTCTTGGCTCATAATACTCAGGAACTTCAGGGGTTGTACCAGTAGCTAGAATTCTTGGAATTAAATTCATTGGCACATAAGGAGGATTGTAGAGAAATTCACAAATTCTGGGGTGAATTCCCTCCAAAAAGTTGATCATGCGCACCTTCGATTGCGGATATTCCTCACGGATAAGCGTGGGAGGATTTGATTGAGATCCAGTACTCATGAACGAGGTATTAGCCAAGTTCGCCATTGAAATTTGAGGAAGAAAAATAAGAACAAGATGAAACTGATTTAATAGAGTGAAACAGGGTAATCTGAAGAAAACTGGTGTTCTAGAAAATGCAGATTAATACCAAAAACAGAATTAATCGAATAAGAATTCAATTCCTTCTCTGATACCAATTGTTGGACCTCAAATTCAGCTTTGAAATTGATCTAATACTCTGAATGAACACTAAGACGATTAAAGTGCAGCGGAAACAAAATTAAGAACATAACAGAGTAAATAAACCAAGAACACATAGTTAAGATGAGGAAGAAGATGAATGCAGGAGAATTGCTTCAAAGGTTTTTCAATTCATTCAATTGAAAAATTGACGATTACAATACGGAAGCACACTGATTACAAAGGCCTTAGCCGCTATTTATACTAGTTCCTAACGATCTTACTAACAAGATCTAGATGCGTGAAATCATTTAAGCCGTCCAAATACAGTCGATTAAGTCCTAGTCACGTGAGAAGCACATGCAACTAACAACATTTGAAAAACAGTTGGAAGAGGATCTTCACAGAAGACGAAATCCGCAGACCCTCTGTGAGCCATCTCAGAGGCTCTGCTGTAATTGACTTGTATGTTCTTATTGACAGAGGACCATTTTCCAGAACCTCTGTGAGAGACATAAGAGGTTCTGTCACACTTTACTTGCTCGAATATCAGGCTTTTGTCGTTAGTCATCTGTTGTCTTATGTGGAGATCCTTCTGTCAAGACTTGCGGAATACTTTTTCTATACTTTTACAAGAGATGAATAATAGAGCTAACAAAGATTGTTACAAATCTAACGTTACATTAAGTAAACCATAAGGATTTCCCTTYCGGGAAACCCCTTAACTACTAATACAAAAATTAAAGAAAAGAAAAAGAAAACTTACTTAGGCTAAAATCTTTATTAATCTTGAACTTGAGAAAGGATTGATGAACTTGGAGATGGAGATGATGAAGTTGGCTAGCTCATTGTTGTAGGATTTCTTTGATTTCTCCGGATGAGAAATGTTTGAGATGAAAAGGGTTGGATGATGAGGAATCTTGGTGATGATGATGGTGTTGATGGTGATGGTGTAATGATGGAGGAGAGTTGGGAATCTTGTGAATGTTGTGTGTGTGTGATGAAGGATGTCTGATGATGTTGGTTGTGAATGACTTTGTGATGGTTTTGGTTGATGGTTTTGTTTGATGGTGAATGATTCTTGATTGAGATTCCCTTATATAGGGAAATTCTCAAAGTGAGAAGATGACACGAAAGTATGAAGGGTTTTAACACGTATGAAATACGTGTCAAGGTCTTAAGAATAATCTGCAACGTGTATAAAAAGTCTGCAACGTGTTATTATCCGGTCTGCAAAAGCTGAGAGTTTTGTCGTTTTCTGCATTATGACGAATCTTTTTATCGGTTGATACTTTTGTCACCATTCGTCTTGTCTCTTGTCACGCCCCGTTAAAGTGGAAACACGAGATGTAACAGGTAAGCGTGTCACAACAACAGACAATAAGTAACACCATAAGTTTTACAAGATTACATCCATAACCAAGTTGGTGTTTGAATACTTCTTTACAAAAGATACAAAATGAACTTAATCGGTGTCGCCACACCAAAAACTTCATTTCTTACCTAAATCCTGAAAAGCATGAAACATAAAACCTAAAACAACATCAACTACAAAGAGTTGGTGAGTTCACGGGTTTTCATATGCACAAAACATTACAATGCATAAATCATTTACTTGAAAACTTATACATAAACTTTTGCACATAATAAATGTAAATCTACCACGATGTTTAAAACTTGAGACGCTACTGAGCCTTTCCTAACCAATGTGCCCCATTATTTTACGAACGACCATAAGTAGCCCGTATACTCACTTAGGTCCCACAGTTCGTAGCAGTACTAATTCAGCGGTGGTCCAAATTCCACATGATTAAACTAATAAAACTTAGGTAATGTGCACCCCTTTCTGGGTGGGACTGTCAACACAATAGCGGCTATCCACAAATACCACGGCTCGGGGACATGCCTGAGTTAACAAGTAGCGTTTACGGACGGGGACTTTATTTGGAAATATACTCTCAAGTACATCAATTTATCATTTATATCATAGTGCAAAACAATCAATATTTCATGACATAAACAAATCTTGACTAAATAGTTCTTTAGTCCAACAGTTTCATAAATAAACAGTATAGTTTGCATAACTTCATGTTTTTCCCCCAATTTAAATAAACAAAAAGCATTAAAAGTGGGGTCGTGAATACTCACAAGTTTGCTGATGAATATCCAAGAACTTTACGACGTTTGAAGCGCTAAACGTCCGCCCTAACCTTCCTAAATAGTCCAACATCCAGAAATGAGATCACATATGGGTTCTTGATAAAGATAAAGTTAAGTATGTCTTATGTAATGCCATTTGCTCTTTGAAATAGACCAATATTTTATATCCAAGTCTTCAACACATGAAGAAACACTTGGACAGAATGTAAATTCTAAATCTGAAATTTTTGGTCTCCCAAATCATTACCAAAAGGAACCTTCCATAACTCTTTTTAAGTTCAAATTTTTATATCATAAATAATAATTAGTTAAACAGATTTTTCCCAAATATTAAAAATTTTGGATGGATTTAAGGCAATCAATAATACCCTACAACTTTGAGTGACACAGTCCCCAAGACAGATTGCACACTCTTCGAGTGATGGTCATTTGTAGGGTCTAAACTCATCATTTTTCAGTGATTTTAACTTTTTGTTAAAGCTAACACATAAGGCTAACTTCCAGAAAAAGAATCACCCATTTTCAATGAGTTTTGAAGAAGATATGACCGATTTAAGATGCATGCAAGATTCTGTTAGCAATGCTCTTTTTGCACCATAATTTTGTATCAAGAACTTGAAAGCTCAAAGCATAAAATTTTTGAGTGAGACCAGTTGCATTAGAAAGATAACTTATCAAAGTACGTTTTAGAAGAAAAATCAGAACATTTGGATTTTTATTTTGAAAGATACATTCAACACAAGTGCTAACAGAATCTGTCAGTTTTCAAAATGCATCTTTTTCATGATTAAATTCCACATGCAATGTGGTTATCTCCTACTTTCTTAGAGTTCAAAGTTCGTGGATCATAGATTATCATCATTTTGAAGACATTTTCATGTCTTTGATGTATAATCTCCCCTTTTGTATTCTCCAGAAAATTTAATTACAAAGCCGAGAAGTAGGTGTAGAAAATGAGAATCTTTGTTATTATATAAAGGTAAGATAACTAGTCTATTACCTTTTGCTTGAAATCTTGAATATTCTTCAAGATTGACAGATTTTTAATAATGCTTGAAGATGAAATCGGCTGGAGAGGTATGGTTTAGAGAGAGAGAGGTTAGGGAGAGGAAAGGTTTATGCAAAATGAGGATAAAAAATGAGAGTTCTCATAGAATGTGGGGTATTTATATGTGGGTTTTAAATGTGAATAAAAGTTCCGGCCTCTTAAGGCCAAAGTCCATAAAAAAAATTAATTTTTTTTAAACAAAATAAAGCCCATTTAAATTATAACAAAAGACAATTTGTCAAATATTGATAAAAATATCATTATTAAATCAAGGTTCCACATTTTTGGTAAAATTATTTGGACATTCAAATTAGACTTTATATTTTAATTTGGACTTTATAATATCAACTTTATTATATTTGGAGCATTTTTAATATATTTGGCATTACATAAGTTAACTTTATCAGTTACCCGTCGAAACAAGGTTTTCTAAACTATATTTTGGGAACTAAGCCAGATTAATTCTAATCAACATGACTAATTCCTAATAAAACATAATTCTAAATATAGAAACCCTATARAGGTGCTAACCTGACGCTCCAAATATGACGGATGTCATAGTCTCCCCATGCCAGAAAAATTTTGTCCCGAAATTTCGTTCGTCAGTCCTTAACTTTGGACTCGATTGGGAACAAGTGGGGATACATGCTTTTCATAAAATCCTCTCTTTCCCACGTATACTCTGGTCCATGCCTCGAACTCCAATAAACTTTTACAATTGGGATTTTGCTACGCCTCAACTACTTGACTTCTCTATCCATGATTTCTCTTGGTTTTTCAACGAAGCGTAGATGATCATTAATTTGTACATCTCCCAATGGTATGACCAGTGTTTCATCGGTTAAGCACTTTTTGAGATTTGATACAATTTACCACTGGTCCAATTCTCTCAGATACTTCAAATGGACCTATATATCGGGGACCCAATTTACCTCTTTTTCCAAAGCGCATTATTCCTTTCCATGGTGAGACTTTTAAGAGTAATTTATCTTCTTTTTGAAACTCTAATGGTTTCCTTCGGTCGTCAGCATAACTTTTCTGGCGATCTCTTGCAGCCTTGAGTCGATCCTTGATAGTTACAATCTTGTCAGTAGTCTCCTGGATAACATCAGGCCTAGTTAATTGCCTATCGCCAATTTCTAGCCAACTGAGTGGAGATCTGCACTTACGTCCGTATAATGCTTGATAAGGCGCACACTGAATACTAGCATGATAGTTGTGTTGTATGCAAATTCGACTAACGAAAGGTGCATATCCCAGCTTCCACCAAAATCTATGGCGCATGCGCGTAACATGTCTTTCAGTGTCTGGATTGTTCTTTCCGTCTGTCCATCCGTTTGAGGGTGGTATGAAGTACTTAGGTCTAGACGTGTACCCAACCCTCGTTGAAGTGATTGCAAAAATCTTGACGTAAATCGACTGTCCCTATCCGAGATAATGGAGATAGGTACTCCATTCCGAGTAATGATTTCATTTATATAAATCCGAGCCAACTTCTCCATCTTATAATCTTCTCGGATCGGTAGAAAATGAGCAGATCTCGTCAATTGATCTATAATCACCCAGATTGTATCATGCCCTTTCCCAGTTCTGGGCAACTTTGAGATAAATCCGTTGATATTTGGTCCCACTTCCATTGGGGAATCTCGGGTTGTTGAAGTAGACCAGATGGTTTTTGGTGTTCAGCCTTGACCATTGCGCAAGTTAGACACTTGCTTACATACAGTGCAATGTCTTTCTTCATTCCAGGCCACCAATAGTGTTCCTTAAGATCCTTATACATCTTATCCGCTCCCGAGTGGACTGAGTATTTTGATCGATGGGCTTCATCCAAAATTATGGATTTAAGATTGCCAATCTTAGGTATCCAAACCTTGTCTCCCAAATAATACATTTCATCTGATTTCAGCTGAAACTTAGTCTCTATGTGGTGTAGGGTCTCATTCTTCAAATTCTCCTTCTCTAATGCTTCCTTTTGATCCTTGAGAATTTGTGCCTTTAGACTTGTGTTTACCATTGCTCCCAAAGCCCTCACCCTTGTTGGTTTCGCTCTTTCCTTCCTACTTAAAGCATCGGCCACCACATTTGCTTTGCCGGGATGGTACTTAATTTCACAGTCGTAATCACTAAGCAGTTCAACCCATCTTCTTTGTCTCATATTTAACATTTTCTGATTGAAAATGTGTTGAAGGCTTTTGTGATCAGTGAACACAGTGCACTTGGTACCATAAAGGTAGTGTCTCCAAATCTTAAGTGCAAATACTAAGGCCCCCAATTCTAGGTCATGTGTAGTATAGTTCTTTTCGTGCACTTTGAGTTTCCTTGAGGCATATGCAATGACCTTATCTTTTTGCATTAGTACGCATCCTAAGCCTTGATGTGATGCGTCACAATATACCACAAAGTTTTTCGAACCTTCTAGTAAAGATAAAATAGGTGCATTACATAGCTTATTCTTAAGAGTCTTGAATGCCTCTTCTTGTTTTTCTCCCCAAACAAACTTCTTGTCCTTCTGAGTTTAAGTTGTGAGTGGTTGCGCAATTTTTAAAAAATTAGCAAAGAATCGCTGATAATAGCCTGCCAAACCAAGAAATTGACGAATTTCCGTTGGGGTTCTCAGGGCTTTCCATTTCTTAATGGCCTCAATCTTTGCAGGATCTACTTGAATCCCTTTTTCATTAACCACGTGACCAAGAAATTGTACTTCACGAATACAGAATTTGCATTTGGAGAATTTTGCATACAATTTCTGGTTCCTAAGTAGTTCTAATATCATCCTCAAGTGTTGCTCATGATCCTTCTTACTTCGTGAATAAATTAGTATGTTGTCTATGAAAATGATTACAAATTTATCAAGATATGGTCTGCAAACAATATTCATTAGATCCATAAAGACCGCCAGTGCATTGGTTAGCCCGAATGGCATAACCAAAAATTCGTAATGACCGTACCGGGTTCTAAATGCCGTTTTGGGGGAGCCCTCTTCTCAAATTCTCACTTGATGATATCCGGATCGTAGATCGATCTTTGAAAAGTATACAACACCATGAAGTTGATCGAACAAATCATCGATTCTAGGAAGAGGGTATATGTTCTTGATGGTCAACTTATTAAGTTCCCTATAGTCAATGCACATTCGCATTGACCCATCTTTCTGTTTGACGAATAGAACCGGTGCACCCCATTGTGAGAAACTAGGTCTTATGAATCCTTTATCCAATAATTCTTGGAGTTGACCTGACAATTCTTGCATTTCTGATGGAGCCAATCAGTATGGTGCTTTTGCCACTAGGGCTGCTCCAGGGATTAAGTCGATAACGAATTCGACTTGTCTTGGTGGGGGTAGTCCTGGTAAATCCTCGGGAAATACATCAGGGAACTCCCGAACTACAGGGAAATCATCAATGCATTTCTTTGTGACCTTCTTATCAATAACATGTGCCAAAAATGAAACATAATTCTTCTTCAAGTACTTTCGCATCTTCATGCATGATACTATCTTAATTTTCCGATTTGACTCGTCTCCTTGGATTATAATTGTTTCACCTCCTACTTGAGGCATTCGGATAATCTTTTCCGAACAAACTATTTCAGCTCTATTTTTGGATAGCCAATCCATGCCTATGACTATATCAAAACTTTCTAACTCAATCAGAATAAGGTCTATGCTAAAATCCTTGTTGGCTAAACTTATTGTGCAGTCCATGATTATGTCTCTAGCCTTAATTTCTTGGCCATTGGCAAATTCGATCATACAAACTTCTTTCAGCCTTTGGGGCTTTAAGTTAATTTTCGGCTTAAAATCTAATGATACAAAACTTCTATTTGCCCCTGAATCGAATAATACTGATGCAAATTCATTATTCAAGAGAAATGTACCTGTAACCACATTGGGGTCATGCCTAGCTTCCTTTGCTCCAATCTCAAATGCTCGGCCCCGTGCATGACTTTTTGGGTTTCCTTGATTAGCTAGTCGGGCTTGGTTAGCATTTTTCCTTGTTTTCTCTTTGGGAAAACATTTCTTATATGGTCTAGACTCCCACAATCAAAACACAATCGCTTTCGGCGATCCTTTGCGGATTGACCCCCTCTGTGGCATCTTTAACAAATGATGCAATTCCCCTAGTGCGGATATTTGCATTTATTGCACTTAGGCTTGCTTCCTTGGTTTACCACCTGGGTCTGTACCCCAAAATTTCCTACTACTTTCCTATTCTTGTCAAATCTTCCCCCAGATCTTTGGTTCCCATGCTCCTCCATCTTTTTCTTTCCTTTGGCGAATTCTCCGGACCGAACAACATTATTTGTGAGCTTGGTGGCAATATCTATTACCTCCTGAAGGGTCTTTGGGTTTGCCGAGGTGATATTTCCTCGAATTTCTGGAGACAATCCCCAAATATATCTCTCGATTCGAACTTCCTCGGGTGTCACCAGATGTGGCACTAAATTCGCT
The DNA here is from genome assembly GCF_001531365.2 of Cynara cardunculus var. scolymus. Taxonomy (NCBI): domain Eukaryota; kingdom Viridiplantae; phylum Streptophyta; class Magnoliopsida; order Asterales; family Asteraceae; genus Cynara; species Cynara cardunculus. Next base: position 67,446 of record NW_020201138.1, on the reverse strand, counting down.
AACTCATGGAATCAAGCAGTATATGCAGCTATGTTTCCCCTCTCATCTCATGGTTCCATAACTCCATTTCCAACTTTTGGAGTTCACTTCTTGGACAATATTCGTCCTTAAGTAGTTTCTTGAACTTCTCCCATGAAAGTTGGTTGGCCGATTCCCGACCCCTAGTCTGAACTAATGTGTTCCACCATGTCAGCGCTCGCCCTTGCAGTAAACATGCAGCATATTCTACTTTGTTTGCCTTACTGCATTTACTGATATGGAGGACAGATTCCATACCCTCTATCTAAGTCAATAACCCTACAGCCCCCTCAGTTCCATGGAATTCTTTTGGATTGCAGGATCTGAAGGATTTATAGGTGCATTCTCTGGGTGTTCTAGGCTTAGAATTGGTTGGTTGGTTAGCGTTCAATCCTTCCGCTACCTGGTTGACAATGTTGGGGAGTGCGGCCAAGAGTTCTTCTGACACGAGTCGTGCAACTTCAGGATTTTCTCTTTTTGGCGACATTTTCTAAGGCCTAAGTCAGAAGGGAATTTCGTCATTTCCGTGGCAATATCATTGATAATAACTTCTAGTCATCTAATGATGCAGAGGATATTCATCTTGTGGATAACATTCAAGCATTTACATAATTCAAACAGAATAATTTTATATTCCACATGGCTTGATGTAGATAAGCATTTCTCAAAAGACGTCAAAAGTTCATAGTTGATTACAGCCCACCCAAAACAAGATCTTAGGTTTCATTGCAAAAGAGTAAATATTCTATCCCTAGATATCATTTCTAGAGCAACAGCCAACCAATCATTATTCTTAGCATCAGCATCATCATCCCACTCACCACCAGGCACTTGTACAATCTCCTAATCTCCCGTTTCGCAGCAATGACGGCATCTGAGGTTCTCATCATACGCTGATTATTCATTTCCATCACATCGGAGAGGTTGTTCAAATTGTGGTGGTGTTATCCCAGCCGGGTCTGGTGAGTTTGAGTATCTGATGTGATTCTTCGCACCCACTCTCGTTCAGCCAGATTCATGCCCTGAGAGTAGGATACAGTTACTCCGGTAACTACCTGAGAGGTCCTGCTCCCATGCTGTGGTTGGGATGACTCTCCTCTAACTCTAGTGGAATTCTCAAAAGTCACTTGCCGAGGTAGTGGAACACTTTTCCTAGACGTGACTCTAATCCTTGGACCATGAAAGGTTTGAGGTGGGATATCGGGTATTGGCTCCGATGGGGGCAATATGGATGCAGGTGGTGAAGCAGGTGTCTCGCTAGTTGTTGTGTCCTCATGCTCATAAGGGTCTACCTCTTCATTGATGGATGAGCTCCTTCTGGATCGGCGAACCACATAACCGGATTCGTCTGCCGAATATTCACTAGGAGCAGATGATGCCATAGTGATCTGCGATATTAACAATCTTAATTACGAAAAGTAATGTATTTCTCGTTCATCGGTCCTCTGGTTCCACATACATACTTAGCAAACCAATAAAATTCTAATTCATCGGCAGCTGGTTCAACATCCATACTTAGAAAAATAATGGATGACTCATCCATCGGTCCTCTGGTTCCACATACATACTTAGTAAACCAATGGAATTCTAATTCATCGGCCGTTGGTTCAACATCCATACTTAGAAAAATAAAGGATGACTCGTCCATCGGTCATCTGGTTCCACATACATAGTAAACCAATGGAATTCTAATTCATCGGCCGCTGGTTCAACATCCATACTTAGAAAAATAATTGATGACTCGTCCATCGGTCCTCTGGTTCCTACTTAGAAAAGTAATGGATTTCTTGTCCATCGGTCCTCTGGTTCCACATACATACTTAGCAAACCAATAAAATTCTAATTCATCGGCCGTTGGTTCAACATCCATACATAGAAAAATAATGGATGACTTGTCCATCGGTCCTCTGGTTCCACATACATACTTAGTAAACCAATGGAATTCTAATTCTTCAGCCGCTGGTTCAACATCCATACTTAGAAAAATAAAGGATGACTCGTCCATCGGTCATCAGGTTCCACATACATAGTAAACCAATGGAATTCTAATTCATAGGCCGTTGGTTCAACATCCATACTTAGAAAAATAATGGATGACTCGTCCATTGGTCCTCTGGATCCACATACCTACTTAGTAAACCAATGGAATTCTAATTCATCGGTCGCTGGTTCAACATGGACACTTAGCAATATGAAGAATTTCTAATTCATCGCCTCTAGTCCTTCTAACCAGCGCTTCTGGTTCAACGTGAACACTTAACAATATAAGGAATTTCTATTCCATCGCCTCTGGTCCTTCTAACCAG
>NW_020201138.1:59413-64715 GCF_001531365.2 Cynara cardunculus var. scolymus | reverse complement strand
GTTGGTCTAGGGCAATGGATATTCATAATTTATGCAACACACACATAACCATGTTTTTTCACAACAATTTCTTAACTGGAGCATATTTTTAATACAACCGATTAAGTTCTTCTATTATATATAAATTAAACATAGGTGATCAGGCTTTGTTTAATTGACATATAATAATGTGACCCGCTTTGTATATATATAAATATATATTTTTAAATCACTTGAAAACTATTTTGAAAATACTTGGTTATAGTTTGGGGTTTTTAAGGAAAAACCGGTGTTCTCTATAACTAGGGTTCTGATACCAAATCTATCACACCCCGTTAAAGCGGAAACACGAGATGTAACAGGTAAGCGTGTCACAACAACAGACAATAAGTAACACCATAAGTTTTACAAGATTACATCCATAACCAAGTTGATGTTTGAATACTTCTTTACAAAAGATACAAAATGAACTTAATTGGTGTCGCCACATATATGCTCCAAAAACTTCATTTCTTACCTAAATCCTGAAAAGCATGAAACATTAAACAACGTCAACTACAGAGAGTTGGTGAGTATTCACGGCCCCACTTTTAATGTTTTTTGTTTATTTAAACTGGGGGAAAAGCATGAAGTTATGCAAACTATACTGTTTATTTATGAAACTGTTGGACTAAAGAACTGTTTGGTCAAGATTTGTTTAAAACTGTTGGACTAAAGAAATGTTTAGTCACGATTTGTTTATGTCATGAAATATTGACGGTTTTGCACTATGATATAAATGCTAAATTGATGTACTTGAGAGTATGTTTCCAAATAAAGTCGTCGTCCGTAAATGGTACTTGTTAACTCCGGCATGTCCCTGGGCCGTGGTAATTGTGGATAGCCGTTATTGTTTTGACAGTCCCACCCAGAAAGGGGTGCACATCACCTATGTTTTTATTAGTCTAATCATGTGGAATTTAGACCACCGCTGAATTAGTACTACTACGAACTGTGGGACCTAAGTGAGTGTATGGGCTACTTATGGTCGTTCGTAAAATAATGGGGCACATTGGTCAGGAAAGGCTCAGTAGCGTCTCAAGTTTTAAACATCGTGGTAGATTTACATTTATTAAGTGCAAAAGTTTATGTATAAGTTTGCAAGTAAATGATTTATACATTGTAATGTTTTGTGCATATAAAAACCCGTGAACTCACCAACTCTTTGTAATTGACGTTGTTTTATGTTTCATGCTTTTCAGGATTTAAGTAAGAAATGAAGTTTTGGAGCATATATGTGACGACACCAATTAAGTTCATTTTGAAGTTTTTGTAAAGAAGTATTCTATTCCATCTTGGTTATGGATGTTAAATTCGAATTTTTTGTAAAACTTGAATGGTGTTATTTAATATTTGCTGCTGTGACTTGCTTACCTGTTACATCTCGTGTTTCCGTTTTAACGGGGTGTGACATCTCTGGTCTTCTAGGTATCAAGATTATGTTTGGCAATTGAATCAAATGAGTATCCACCATCTGAACAGTAGCCTCTCTGATCTGGATCTGGAGAACTTGAACGGTCTTCGAGAATAGTGTCTTCTAAAAAATATTCTTCAGTATGCTGAGGAATGAAATTTCTGATAACTTCTTGAATAATATTATTGAACTCGTTTATAATCTTCACTTTTGAATTTCTTATTTTCTTCTTTTTTGGTTTATTATTTTTTGGTGAAGATTGGTTTTGGTATTGGGAATTTTCAAGCTGGCAGGTTTGGATGGAGTCTAAATGATGAGCTTCTTGGGATTGGGTATGGACAGAATTATATGGTTTAGTATAGGATGGTGAAGGGTCAAGTGTTGAAGGAGTTGGGTTGTATTTAATAAGAAAATCAAAAAAAATTCCAGGTTCTCCAAGAGAATCCCATATGTCTTTATTTTTCTGGTTTTGTGTCTGGTTTTGAGTAGAGGAATCAAGATTCCTCTAAGTCTCTTGAGATTTTGGCAATCCCATAGTCGTCTCCGGATTTGGTAAGTCTTTACCAGCCACCGGTGGAGCTGGACTAACCATTGAATTTGTAGGTTCAACGATACCTTTATTGACATTCATTGGAGAATGTCCACCCATCTTAATCTTCTCTGTTGGGCCAGAAGATGAGCCTTTGTTCTGGTTGAGAGAATAAGAAAGAATTTGTCTCTCAAGCATTGTGACTTGTTTCTGAAGAACAAGTTTCTCAGTTTTGAGCTGAGTATTGTCATCATTGATAATTTTAAAGTTTCTGGACATCGTCTCGCAATGATCACAAAAAAAGTATGAGTATGGCTCGGGTCTTTAGAAGCAGAAAAGAAGAGAGGGGGTTCTGTATAATTTCTGAGGGAAGGAGAAACGAAAAAGTTCTTTCCTAAACGTTGTCTGGCTGAAGAAAGGGCTTCTTCATAATTATTAAAACCTTTGTATAAAGGACTGGGATATCCGTGAGTTGCATCAAGAACTTCGATCCAAGTATGGAAGAAACATGTCTTTTTTCCCTTAAACATGACATAAACTTTAAAACGCTTAGCATTCTAACTAAATAATTCTGATAAAGCATTTAAACATGCAATAAAATATTTAACGTCTTTTGGGTTTTTGCCGAAGGCTACCCAAAGATTGTCTACAAGACAAGGTTCTTCTTTGCTGAGAGAGATATGGTTCTGCAACCTTAAAGATACATTGCTGCAACTTGAAAAAACAATTAATTCGTTATTTCCAAATCTAAGACGTTCTTGATAATTTGGTCTAGTTTGGCTAATAAAAGTCTGATTAATAGCAGGTCTTGTTATAGGATTATTTCCCGAAGGAATTCCTGGTCTTGGAGGAGGTCTAGACATCTGCAAAATATATGCAGCTTTATTATCACTACCTTTGATGTGCTTTATTTCTATAATTAAACCAGTATTATTGATTTTATCTAAAAAATTTAACCAACGTCTCCGACTACTTCTTTTGCTTTCACCTTTCATTTTATTGTAGAAAGAGACGATTGCTTCACAGTCTGTTCGAATAGTAATTTTTTTTATATGATAAAAAACTCAAAACTATCTAAAGCATAATTTATGGCTAACAATTCTGCATCGATATTGCTAATATTACCCATTTCTTTATAAATACCGCTGCTATAACGATAGATTTTTTTTCTGAAAACTGGTCTGCATATTTATGAGGTTTACATAAAAAGATAGCTCCCCATCCTTTACTACAACCATCAATCTCAATAATCAAATAATTTGTATCAAGAGGTAAAGCAAGCTCAGGTAAAGATTTGATCTCATTTTTCAATTGTTGCACAAGCTTAACATCTTCTTGATTAAAATATTTTTGCCCATTTGGAGAGGTTTTTGCATATAAAGGACCAACAATTTTTCCAAGATTTTTTATAAAAGGTCTAGAATAATTTATCAGTCCTAAAAGTTTTTGCAACTGTTTTAAATCTTCTAATTTATCTGGAAAATGAAGAGCTTTTTGAGCAATATGAGATTGCAAAGGTATTTTTCCTTTTCCAATATTTACTCCCAAAAAGTCAATATATTCACGAAATAATTGCAAAGGTATTTTTCCTTTTCCAATATTTACTCCCAAAAAGTCAATATATTCACGAAATAACTGCATTTTCTTTTTTACTCAAAATTAAACCATGTCTTATAAATTCTGAAAAAACAATTTGCAAATGGCCTTTATGGTCTTTTTTATTTTTACTGAAAACCAAAATATCGTCTATATAAACAGCCACAAAATTGCTATGTTTATTAAAAATGTCTTCCATTTTTCTTTAAAATATACTCGGGGCATTCTTAAGCCCAAAAGGCATCACTAACCATTCAAAATGACCTTCTGGACAAGTAAAAGCCGTCCATTTTATGTTGTCTTGATGCATTTTGACTTGCCAAATTCCTGATTTCAAATCAAATTTACTAAAAAATTTTGTAAATTTGAATCTTGTTGATCAAAATAGTCTTTGTGATAACTAGATTCTGGTTATCACCCAAGGTAATTAATGTGTGTGATTATTTGATAAGTGATTTCGTGATAGCATGATAAATTATTATATTCGATCATGCTAATATGTGAAATTATGTGCATAAATGAGTATGCAACAAATATGTGAATTTTATGCATAAGAAATATATGCATAATCTATACTACATATATAACCATTTAGGCCATTGTCTTAATTACAACCTTTTAAGCACAAAGTACTGCCATTTTATGCATACATTTCAAAAAACTCTTAAGGACAAGTTATAAAGCTAGATGTACAAGTTTTTTATGCTAAGCAACTTAAACTCTTGCTCTGCTTTATAAAGATGCTCTCCACTACGCATGCTCTCCACTATCTCTATTCCTTCATGCTCTCCACTGTCTCTGTTCCTCCACCCAGATTCGCACGCTCCAGTCTCCACTACTCTTCTCCCTAAACCATTATCGCCACTATTCTCCCTAAACCATCGCACTCTGCCCAAAATCTATTCTCTCAGGTTCTCTCTACCTCAGGCCACTTATAAATCGTACCAGATGATCTCCCTCAATCGCCCTGCATCTCTCGCTCTCGCTCTTCTCTGCAATTTTAAACCGATTCGTTGTCGATTTTGACCTAAGTAGTTGTTTTTGGTTTTATTTTTCAGGATCAAACCATGAAAGGGGGTAAATCAAGCGGTGGTACGAGAAAAGCCGATACCAAGTAGGATTTCTTTAATCTGTACTATATCTCACACATACCATTCGTTAGGGTTTTTATGTTGTTTATTGTTTTTAGCTTCAATRATGTCAGATTTTCCCTATTGGTTCAKGAATTTGGTACCTTTTGATGATTGTATGTTTCTTTTAGGYTGGCTGTGAAGAAAACTCAAGCCAAAGGGAAAGCTGTCAAGGATCCCAATAAGCCTAAGAGACCTGCTAGCGCTTTCTTTTTATTCATGTTAGTAATTGTTGTTCTTCTATCTGTTACGTTCAATTTTTATTATGAATCTTCTCTTCTTTTTGATGTTTTTTACCCTTTTGATATAATGAAGGGAGGAGTTCAGGAAACAATTTAAAGAAGAGAACCCTGGCAACAAATCTGTTGCTGCTGTGAGTAATCGTCCTTTTCTACCTTTTGTATCTTAAATTTGAAGTTTTGTTTCAAGTACTCTGTTTCTAGATTTAGTTGGTTTGAATTTTCTTAAGCTTTTGATTTGAAAATCACTTGTGAATGATGAACAGGTTGGTAAGGCTGGTGGGGCGAAATGGAAGACAATGTCAGATTCTGTAAGTCACACTTAATTCACATGGTTCACTTTAGGAAGTATAATAAGTATAATGATTACATAAAG
>NW_020201138.1:51305-57983 GCF_001531365.2 Cynara cardunculus var. scolymus | reverse complement strand
CATTGAAAAGGAACAACAACATCAATGTATAACTATCTTGGTTACTTCGCATGTTTGACTGTTTTGGACTGTAGGACAAGAACGTAACTAAATATCAAAAACATAAAAGTTGAAACCTTTAGCATACAAATGGTATGTTTTGAAAATGTGTACATTGTGCATAATGATCTGTAACAGATGTCAACCCCCAAACTCTAAAGAGCCTCCTCCCACTTCTTGGCAGTTTCACATTAAATTTGGCCATAAACAATTATATATCTAAAAAGGGTCAGTTGTTATTGCTAAGCGTGTGATAAGTCTATCTATCCCTGTGTGTGTTTAGATGGAGATCTGAAGGCCAAAAATTAAATCCATGGAAAAAAAACTAATACATTGATTGTTCAATGGGGTCTGTAAATTTAGAAATGACTTATGGTTCTTCTTGTCCTGCTGAACCTTTCTGGGATAGACAAGTATTTTMCATTAGAGACCAAACTATCAGCCAATGGTGATGGCCTTTATATACTTAACCAAACAGAAGCTGAACTGAAACAAACCAAAATATCCCTTTTTTTGCCATTAATGGTGATGGCCTTACGGTCAGCTTCTGTGTTATTCTTTCCCCTTATCATCAACTTTCCTCCACTTTACTACACCTTTGTCCCTTTCACTATGTTTCATAGGTAATTTTTTGACTATGTTTCATAGGTTAATGTATCTAAGCTTATCATAGATTGTGTTGCTAGAATGTTGGATAACATTATCAATATGACTTTCTGTTATGTGAATTTGATTAGCAGTTACTAATCATTCTTTTATGTCTAAAATAACCCATTTTAGAAGGTTGAGTTACTGATTATGACTTTAGAAGCATCTCTTTGCAAAATGATTTTTTAACCTGTTTAAAGCCCTATGTTCATCAAATTTACACCAAAAGATGTTGTCCATGACTGTCCAGCACTGTCCCTGTTCACATAACCATGCTTGAATATATACATACCTTCAAATTAACACCAAAAGATGATGGCTACCATGCTTGAATATATACATACCTTCAAATTAACACCAAAAGATGTTGTCCATGAGAGCCATCATGTACATAGTAACCTTGTAAAGAGACCAGATTTTTGTGCTGGCTGTCGATAATGCCTCTACTTTTGCTTTAAATTCTCTTGCAATGAGACCCATATATCCAGAAAGCTTCTTAACAACCAGTCTTGTTCCAATTGACAAAGTTGCTTTATAAACCAAGCCAAAACCCCCACAACCGATGATATTTGCTTGACTGAAATCCTCTGTTGCTTTCAAGATATTAGATACCGTCAGATGCTTGATATCTTTTGCATTGTTTGGGAACAATATGACCCCAAGTGTAACCTATATCATCGTTAAATCTTATCTTATAAAACCAGTGGAACTTCAAAATCGTTAAAATTCATGGCTCCCGCTGCATTACGCGGGTACACAACTAGTATGCATATATGTATGTGAGTATGCTTAAGTGAAAGCATGTATTAATTTATGTATGTGTGCATAATTATTTATATGGATAATTGGATGTATGCATGCATGTGAAGGCTACATGAGGCAGCCGACTTTCCTAAGTAGGAAAGGGTATAAAAGGATTGCCTAGCCTCCATTTCTCCTCTTCTTGCCATTTTTAAAGTTTGAGCGATTTAAAGAAAGAGGAAGTTGACCGGATACTTTTCGAAGCAAAGTAGATTCAATTATTCTCAAAAGGGTTTTAAGGTGAGTGATTTCTAAACCTTTTTGCATAAAATTTGTTACTGATTTTATTTGAATGTTGTTTATTATTGGAAAGAAATCAGTTATTTGCTTAAGGGTTTTATCCGGACAAAGGGTGACCGGATTAACTCTAAATCGGACAAAGCTTGTCCGAATTATTCTTAAATCGGACAAGGGTTGGGTGATTAAGCCATAAATCGGTCAAGTGTTAAGCGGTTTAGTTTTAAACCGGTCAAGTATTGAGCGATTTATGAATGTTAAGTATGGTAAACATTTTGAATGGAGAAGTATGAATACGAACATGAGGTGACCGGATTATTTTAAATTGGTCAAGCTTTGGACAATATGTTGTCCGGATTTGTTATCCGAACAAAATGTGTTGGAATTTATTCTAAGTGTTAAATCGAACAAGCCTTAGGGCGATGTGTTGTCCGGATTTGGTAAACTGGCCAAGAATTGACCGGAGATGAAGTCCGGCCAAGCCCAGCTGACCGGATTTGTACTATGCCTTGTGCTTGATTGATAAAATTGTTATTTTATCATAAAATGGAAAATTTGATATAAATGATTTTGGATTGATAATAATTCCATTGGTTGCGGTCTATTTGGAATTGTTTTTGTAAAATGTTTTGATGAGGAAATAAAGGTGGCATATCAAGGAGAGGTGTACGATGGGATAAAGGTGGCATATCAAGGAGATATGTACCATGGGATAAGGGTGGCATATCAAGAAGAGGTGTACMTTTGGATATAAAGGTGGCATTTGTATGTGTGTTGTATGATATAACTATTTCTATTATATCCCTTAAGACTACCATGGTCTGGAATCTTTATTTCTTTGTGATTTAACGATTTAGGATCAATATTGGAAATCATAGTCTGGATGTTATCGAGGAGAAAAGAACAGGTTTGGACTGAAACTTTAAATAAACCTTGCATAATTAGAAAAGGTTTAAAAGTGGCATTATATGAAACCTAGTTGGTTCAAAGGTATGTTATTTGAATAATCGGAATACTTGGCATTGAAAAGTGGAAAGGTACTGGTATTATGTTCCTATTTGCTCATAAATTTGTTATATATATGAAAAGTTGTTTTTCATAAAGATTTTGGTGATTTACGCCCTGCAATAACATAAATAGGGTAACTCACTAGATCTTTCGGTCTAACCCTCGTTTTGTGATTTTCCTATATGCATTTCTGCATGAGGATCTGTCTTTGATGTACAATTTTGATTGATGAACGTTGATTAGTACAAGAAATGTATTTGAATTTTTGGACCTTGTATTCTGTAATGATAGATTCTTGTACTAAGGGACCTGAATGGTATATAAGCATATATTTCTTCTGTATGAAATATGTGTTACATGCAATATGTGGTATTGGACGTTACAGTCTTATCAGGAATATTATATGCATCATCAACTGTATTATCATTCAGTCTCTTATAATTAATAACCATATGACTCTTTCTTCTAATTATTTCAGAATGATTTCTAACAATAAAGGCGGCAGATCTATGGGGACTATCAGATTTTCTAATAACGCCCAATTTTAACAATTCTGAAATATGCATTTGAAAATATGTTCTATCATCATTCGTTGGTTCTATATTTCTAGTCTTTATCACATATTCGGGATTTTTATTTTTAACTCACATAAAACTTTGTCTTTTTCCCAATATTTGATAATGTCTTCTCCAATTATTCTTATTTTCTCTAATTTAGAAACAAGGTTATCAATATCAGAGCCTGTTACCAAAACTGTGTATAATTTTTCACTGCTAACAAAGTCTAGATCATAATCTATAAAATGGTCTTCATCATAATTTATAAATTCGTCTAAATAATCATCTAATTCTTTTTCATTGAGCTGACACTCTCTTTCCTTCTTGCAATTGCAGGGTTTTTTAAACATTGGAGTATCATGTTTGTCAGTCTTTGAAGGAAAATGAGTAGTGATGGCAGGAGTGAAAAAAGTATGCTTGTGAAAATGTAAAAAGTCTTTAGTTAAAGTGACGCTACCATCATCTTTTAATAAAAAATATAGTCCGATAATAAAGTCTATATTGTTAAGGTTTAACACTATAACAAAAGTATTTTTAGGAGGTAAAGTATATTCTTTACTAAAACCACAACTGGTCTCAAAACTAACATTACTATTAGGTCTCAACATTTCATTATAAGAGAAAATTTCACCATCCATTTGTTGCGCATCAATTGGTGAGTCTGATTTGACAATATATTTAGAAGGAACCAAAGATCTGTTTAAGATGCAATTTGAACAACCAGAATCAACCAATGCAAGACAGTTGATTACAAAATCATCAATTTGAATTCTGCATTTTACCTTTAATGATTTCAAATTATCTGAATTGCAAACAACTTGGACATAGTCTTGTTGAATACAATCTTTATTTTCGTCTATGGTGGTTGTTAGACCCCATCTTGTGAAAGTGTAAGTTAGAAGTCTCTTACTTTATTCTCTAGGACTTAGTCTAGTGAAGCGGTCTGGACTATGAGCTCTCGTGCAGAAGATCAAGAACCAGAGCTCTTACTCAAGAGTGAAGGTTCCATTCATACATAGCCCGCGCTCTTTGCCCATGGATGATCAAGCCTTGTGCGCCAAAAAGCATAAGCGCTTGACATCAAGTTACAACTCCAAAGACCCAGAGCCTTTGCATAGTACATGCAGAGCTTCTGTATATGCAGAGCCTCTACATAGTACATATAGAGCTTCTGTATGATCATGCAGAGCTTCTGGCTACCTTCTCCATGGAACGCGCGCGTGGTAGCCTAGACATTCTCACAAGCATCTAACAGATTTAAGGGGGCTTGACCAAGTCTGCTCCGCTATTCAAGGGAAGTCAAAGATAAGGATGCAGACCAGTCAGCTCAGAGTTACACGCCTATTTTATAGCATAGTTTGTTAGACCTAGGCGTATATAAGGAGGCTTCCGCCTCTGGTTTAAATAACCTGAAGGAACCAACTTATAATATACACATTTTCTGGGAGATTATGTTTTTGCTTTGATTGTTCATTGTTTTATCAAAAAAAGCAATCGACATAGTTAAGTTTACTCACTGTTCTTACTTTCATCTTGAATATCTCCTTTAATCTTTCAAGTTACACTGTTTGTGTTTACTTCTAATTTTTTATATATACTGTGTTTCTACCAATTAAGAGTATCTGGGTTTAACAATTGGTATCAGAGCCTGCAAATCAAATTCATGGATTAGTTGATCAATATCCGACTGGATTCTACTCTTAATTTTTCTTGATTATTCGTTTTAAAAGAATTTTCACTCATATTTTTCTCGATTTTAAAACGTTTGCTTTTCCATAATATGGAAATCGTTTTTCTGTTGATTATCTTTCTCGTCAAGTTTTCTTCTCAAAATTTTGATTTAAAACGTCGTCGTCTAAATCGTGGAACTCCATGTATAGTGACGGTTCCCTGACAAAACATCCGACTCTCAAGGAGAATATCCCCAATGGAAGATTCAGATGATAAATTTCTACTTGGGTCTAGATCTAGAACTTTATGAATCCATTTTAAATGGCCCATATGTCCCTACCAGCATCATACCTCGAATTCCTGCTGCTGGTGATACAGTTGAGGTACCTGCCAGGCGTGTATCCAAACTTCGTCGTGACTGGAACGATGAAGATAAATGCAGAGTGGAAGTGGATCAAAAGGCCAAAAGACTTTTGATTATGGCGCTTCCCAATGAGATTTTCCAATCTCTCGACGCGTGCGACTCCGCCAAGGATTTGTGGGATCAACTGGCTAACCAGTGAAGGACGCATAAAGATGAAGAAAAATTGTCGTGCCCAATGCCTGAATGAATACAACAGCTTCTAGGCTCTTCCCGATGAGTCTTTAGAATAGACTTATCACCTCTTTAATACCCTAATCAACAAATGTCACAAATGTGATGTGATCAGAACTCAAGAGGTAAACAACATGCTCTTCTTGAAGAGATTGAACGCAGAGTGGGGAAACCTGACGATGTCCTTTCAGGCGAATCAAGATTTGGAGCAATGGATGTTGCAAGACTTTTACGGGACTCTCCAGGCTCAAGAGCAAGAGGTGCAGAAGGCAAATGTCACTCTGGGTGGACCTCTGGCTCTTGTCTCTGATTCAAAAGAGACAGGATCAAGCCAGCCACACAAGGAACGGAGACCTAGAGAAGATAGAAGAAAGGGAAAGAAGGCTCTCATCTTGGAGAGTGATGATGAAGAAGACAGAGCTTCCATCTCTGAAGACGACGATATAAACGCCTTTGCACAATCCTTGGCCCTGATCACCAAGGAATTTCAAAGGAAGTTTGGGAAGAAGGCCTTCGACAAACGAGGTAGACAAAATGATCGAAGGAGAGGAAGATCTTACGAAGGAAGGAACCCTCCATCTGTTTCCAACAAGGAGGAAGTGCCATCAGAGCAGAAGAAGCAAGGGGTTCGATGCTTTAGATGCGGGAAGATGGGGCACTACTTCAAAGAGTGCAGAGGCCCTTTAGTGAAAGACGAACTGTACTATAAAAATAAGGGGTTAAATGCATGAAATAGCAACCTACTTTCATAAAATTTCTTATTATAGCATTCTACTTTTGTTTTTCTTTATGACAGCAATGTACATTCAAATTATTTTTTATTAAGTCATTGTACTTTAAAAAATATACCTATAATAGCAATGGGTTACCTGTTACCTTTTAAACCGGTTAACCCTTTGACTTTTTTGCGTGTGTGGCTTTAATGAGGTGACGTGGATGCCACATCATTTTGATGACTTAACTAAAATTAAAATAAAAACTTATTTCAAATTATTATTTGTGATTTACATTTTTCTTTCCTATGATCTAAAAAACATTAAATTTTTTTACTTTTTCTTATTAAGTTGCATTCAAATTAAATATTCTTAGAATAAAATATTTATTAAATAAATATGAAACATT
>NW_020201138.1:41739-51200 GCF_001531365.2 Cynara cardunculus var. scolymus | reverse complement strand
AATTTAAAAAAATCTAATTAATTTAATACATTTATACGTCAAGTAAAAAGTTTTTGAACAAATATAATATATTATTTAAAAGATAATATTTTTTGGTAAAAAATGAACAATTCTTATTTTTCTTTTTTCAAAAAACACATATTTTTTTAAAAATCTTAGCGAGATAAGTTGTGTTCTACTAGTTTTATTGATATTGATATATTAATGAATAATTTAGATTTTTTTTAATTCGTTTAATACATTTATTAAATAACATGTAAAATATCTAAATATTAAAATTAAAAATATAGTGTTTAATAAGAACTAGTAGATGTTATAATAAAATAATTTTGAAAGTACAATGATGTGGCAAGAAACTCACATCACTATAATACATGTGGACAGCCTACGTGGACAATGAGGTGGCATGGAAACCTAGTATAATGAGTAAATTTAAATCAAAAGGTTACCCAATGCTATAATGGATAAATTTTTTAAAATACATTGTCCTAATAAAAAATAGTTTGAAAGTACATTGATGTAATAAGAAAAACTAAAAGTAAAATGCTATAATAAAGAAATTTATGAAAGTAGATTGTTATTTTGTGCATTTTGCCCTAAAAATAAGTACAAGTACAATTAAACACAAAGGAGCTTCATGGCTGAGCAAGAGAATTGGGTTTCTGACTCCGCGTCTGGAAAAGAAGACCAAGCTAATTTCTGTGGGATGGCTGTGGAGAATGAAAGAGAATAGTTTGGATCTGACTCCGACTCCCAGATATGTTCCATCTCTGGCTATTCTCACTCTGACTTCGAAGAGAGTATCTTTGCTTTGACTAACGATTTCGTCAATCTACAACAAAAACTCTCTGTTGAAAAATCCAAAAGAAAATTTTTGGAAAAAGAAAAACTATTTTTTGAACGATAGACAGAGCTGTTAACTGTAGAAAAACAAGAGTTATCAGTGGAAAATGAAAAACTTTTACAAACAAAACGATCCACTTAAACAAGTCTTAAAACAGAGTGTTTAGAATTGAAAGCGGTTATTAAGAAGAAAAAAACAGAGCTCCTAGAAAAGAAACGAGACAGATGTGATAACCGGATTCTGGTTATCACCCAAGGTAATTAATGTGTGATTATCTGATTAAATGATTTCGTGATAGCATGATAAATTGTTATATTTGATCATGCTAGTATGTGAAATTTTATGCATAATATGGATGCATGTATGAGATTGGATGTGTATATATATGCATGTTATGTGTGAATGAGTGTATATATCTGTATATGCGAATATATATATATATATATATATATTTGTATGCATGTGAAGGCATGCATGAGTAGGCGATTTAGTCGCCATATCCCTTTGAAGAAAGGTATAAAAGGGAGGTTAAACCTCCTTCACATTCTTCTTGCCAGTCATGGAAAGAAAGTGTGCGATTTAAGAAGAAGGGTGGTGACCGGATTGCTTTTGATTGGAATCAAACGAATTCAAGTTGTGTTCAATCTTATTTCCCAAAAGATTTTTAAAGGTGAGTGGTTAAAATGCTTTGACCCATTTTGCATCTTGAATTATGTTTTTAAACCGGATGATGGGTAAACGATTTAAGGTTTAAATCGGACAAGGGTTGGGCGATTAAGCCCTAAACCGGTCAAGTGTTGAGCAGTTTAGTTTTAAACCGGTCAAGCATTGAGTAATTTATGAATGTTGATTATGGTAAACATTTTGAACGGAGAAGTATGAATATGACCATGTGGTGACCGGATTATTTTAAATCGGTCAAGCTTTGGACGATATGTTGTCTGGATATGTTATCTAGACAAAAGGTGTTGAAATTTATTCTAAGTGTTAAAGCGGACAAGCCGTTGGGCGATGTGTTGTAAAGATTTGGTAACCGGCCAAGACTTGACCGGAAATGAAGTCCGACCAAGTTTATGTTGACCGGATTTGGATTTATACCTTATAAAAATTGTTATTTTAACAAGAAAATGGGAATTTTGATAATTTTGAACTGATAATAATTTCATTTGATTGAGGTCTATTTGGAATTATTTTTGTGAAATGCTTTGATGAGGAAATAAGGGTGGCATATCAAGGAGAGATGTACCATGGGATAAGGGTGACATATCAAGGAGATGTGTGCCATGGGATAAGGGTGGCATATCATGGAGAGGTGTACATTTGGATATAAGGGTGGCATTTGTATGAGTGTTGTATGATATAACTCTTTCTATTATATCCCTTAAGATTACCGTGGTTTGGAATCTTTATTTGTTTGTGATTTAAATATTTAGGATCAAGGTTCTTATTGGAAATCATAGTCTGGATGTGATTGAGGAGAAAATAACAGGTTTGGCCTGAAACTTTATATAAACCTTGTTTGATTTGAAAAAGTTTAAAAGTGGCATTATATGAAACCTAGTTGGTTCAAATGTTGTTATTTGAATAGCTGAATGCTTAGCTTGAAAAAAAAATGGAAAGGAACTAGTAATATGTCCCTATTTGTTCATATATTTGTTATATATATGAAAAGTTGTTTTTCATAAAGATTTTGGTGATTTTCACCCTGCAATAACATAAATAGGGTAACTCACTGGACCTTTTGGTCTAACCCTCGTTTTGTGATTTTAACTATGTATTGTAGAAGGTACGGACGGTAAGGGAAAGGGGAAAATGTGATAATTTCCTATATGCATTTCTACATGAAGAACTGTCTTTGATGTACAGTTTTGATTAATGAAAGTTGATTAGTACAAGAAATGTATTTGAATTTTTGGACCTTGTATTCTATAATGATAGATTCTTTTACTAAGGGACCTCAATGGTATATAAACATGTAATTCTTCTGTATGAAATATGTGTTACATGCAATGTGTGGTATAGGGTGTTACATAAAGTCGTATCAGAGCCTGAGTTTAAGGGATTTAGGTATTCAACAGCATGATACCTAGACTTAAACTGTTTTATTGCATGTTAAGGGTCCCGGACATAGTTAGCTCCATTGGAAATAAATATGATGGGTTGAAAGAACGGTGTATAAGGTAAATTTTAATTACATCTGGCCAGTGTTATGTTGAATTTACAGGTACACATCTGAACTTAAATACTTCATTATATTTGGGAATGTGAATACGTAATTATTAACACTAAAATCTGAAGATGTCTAGCCGAACCCGAAGATCTGAAAGAATGGCTCGTCAAGAATCTGAGGAAAGGGAAGAATCGCCCGTTAATCTTCCGACTAGCACATCCGAAAATAGAGGTCGGGGAAGACCAAGGGGACGAGGAAGAGGAAGAAGTCAGTCTCAGGGAAGGGGCCGGACCGAAGTACATTTTGAACATGAAGAATCCCACTCTGGGAATGTTCAGGAGAGGTCGGTGCCACATCCTGAATATATAACCAGGGACATGTTGGCTGAAGAAATGGGGAAGTTGTGGGAAACATTGACTTCTATTATGGGAGTTCTAGCCAGGGTCGAAACAAAAAGAATAGAAGTTCATCCTTCGATGCCAGTTACTCACAACAAGGAGAGAGATATTAAAATGTTTTTGGCCTGTAAGCCACCAACATTCTCTGGAGAAAGAGATCCATTGAAAGTTGTGTGCTGGATTAAAGAAACGGAATCAGTGTTCAACACCATTCGGTGTCCGGAAACAGATAAAGTTCGATTTGAAACCCTCAATCAGAGAGTTTGTAATTGCCATGAACCCCAATACATTTTTGTAACTCCCCAACCCACACATTGCATGTAATACATATTTCATACAAAGGAAATACATAATATCATTCCATTCGTGTCCCTTAGTACAAGAATCTAACGTGACCAATTACAAGATCCAAAATATCGAAATACATTTCTTGTACTAATCAATCAAAACAGATCTTGAAGCAGAAGCGCATAAAGGAAAATATTACACCTTCCCCTTCCCCTTACTGTCCGAACCTCCTACAACACATAGTTAAAATCACAAAATGAGGGTTAGACCGAAAGGTCTAATGAGATACCCTATTTATGTTATTGCAGGGAGTAAATCACCAAAATACTTTTATGGAAAACAACCTTTCATATATATAACAAATATATGAACAATTAAAGACATAACACCAGATCATATTATCTTTTCTAGCTAAACACTTAGCTATTCAAATCTCATACATTTGTACTAATCAGGTTTCATATAATGCCATTTTTAAACCTTCTCAAATCAAGCAAGGTTTACATAAAGCTTCAAGCCAAACCTGATATTTTTCTCCTCAATAACATTCAAACTATGATTTCCAATAAGAACCTTGATCCTAAATCTTTAAATCACAAAAAAATAAAGACTCCGGATCACGGTAGTCGTAAATGATATAATATAATGAGTTATATCATACAACACACATACAAATGCCACCCTTGTATCCAAAGGTACACCTCTCCTTGATATGCCACCTTTATCCCATGGTACACCTCTCCTTGATATGCCACCCTTATTTCCTCATCAAAATATTTTACAGAATAATTTCAAATAAACCGCAGTCATTGAAATTATTATTAAAACAAAATCATTTATWTCAAAACTTCCTTTTTATGATAAAATACATATCTTATTGAAAACACAATATTACATCAAATCCGGTCAATTTGATTAGCCGGACTTCAACTCCGGTCAACTATCCGGACAACACAGCCTAAGCTTTGTCCGATTTAACAATTGAACAAATTTCAACTTTGTCCAGATAACAAATCCGGTCAATACTCCGCATAAAGCTTGAACGATTTATCACTTAGAATATAAACCATCTTTGTCCGGATAACATGTCCGGTCAATACCCCGCTCATTACTTAGCCAATTTAAAATAATCCGGCCACTATGTGGTCGTATTCTTACTTCTCAGTTTAAAAAGATAACTTTTCTTACCAATCATAACCCGATCAACACTTAACCGATTTAAGAGAATCCGGACAATACATTGATTAACCTTTGTCCGATTTAAAATAGTCCGGACAACACATCGTCCATCCTTTATCCGATTTAAAGTAATCCGGTCAAATCTTGTCCGGTTTAATATCCGGATAAACACTTAGAGCAAAAAGACTAATTTCTATCCATATTCAAACAAAAATTCATATGAAACCAGTAATATTTTTTATGCAAAAGAGTTTTAGAAACTACTCACTTTATGCAATCAAACGAGATTCAACTTTTTGAAATCAGACACTTGAATCTTATTTGCAAGAGTAATCCGGTCAATCTTTCTTTTTTTAAATCGCACAACTTTTAGCAAATGCAAGAAGAGAAAATATGGAGGCTCAACCTCCCTTTTATACTTTTCCAAAAGAAAGGCGGCTAACCCTGCCCCCTTTTTTTTCCACAAAACTCACATGCATGCATGCATACACCTTGTTCATATATATATAAATATATATATATACACCATGAATACATGTAAACACATAACATATGCATTTCATATTATGCACATTTTCATATCTCTGCGTAACAATTTATCATGCTATCACGTAATCATTTAATCAAATAATCACATATTATTTAACTTGGGTGATAACTAGAATCCGGTTATCACATTATCCACCCCTCAAAAGAATTCCGTCCCATAATTCCTTTAATAAAAAAGCCATGGGTATTCTGATCTCATTTTTTATTCCAATTCTCATGTTGCTTTCGGTCCTTTGTGAAACTTCCACCGAATTTTGACCAGATTTATTTCTTTGTTTCTCAACACCCTGATATTTCTGTCGATTACGGCTTCCGATGTTTCTATAAAATTCAACGTACTGTCTAATTGAATTTTTGGTAACGGTATAGCTAAATTCGGATCAGCAAAATATTTCCGCAAATTCGACACATGGAAAATGTTGTTAATTAAACTCAGCTCTTCTGGCAGCTCTAACTGATATGCTATTGACCCAATTCGTTTACATATTCTGAACGACCCCACATATCTTGGACTGAGCTTTCCTTTCTTTCCAAATCTGATAACACCCTTCCATGGCGAGACTTTTAACATCAAAAATCACCTATACTAAACTCAATTGGCTTTCGACGATTATCTGCATAACTTTTCTGGCGATCTTGTGCTGTTTTTATTCTTTCACGGATCTGTTCGATCTTTTCAGAAGTTTCTTGAACAATTTCAGGACCCATCAACTGTTTTTCACCCACTTCATTCCAACATAACAACGTTCGACATTTACGTCCATACAACACTTCATACGGTGCCGCTTGGATACCGGAATGATAACTCTTGTTATATGCAAATTCTATCAATGGCAAATGATCTTCCCATGATCCCCCGAAGTCAATAATACAACTTCTCAACATATCTTCGAGAGWCTGAATAGTTCTTTCACTCTGCCCATCAGTCTGCGGATGATAAGCTGTACTTAATCGAATTTCAGACCCCAATGCTTTCTGTAATCCTCCCCAGAATTTTGAAGTAAATCGACTATCTCTATCAGAGATAATAGACAAAGGAACACCGTGTCTGGTAATAATTTCTTTGATGTAAATCTGCGCTAACTTTTCTAAAGAGTATTTCTCTCTTATTGGTAGAAAATGCGCAGATTTGGACAAATGATCCACGATTACCCAAATCGCGTCATACCCCTTTGGAGTTCGAGGTAACTTCATAACAAAATATATGGTAATGTGATCCCACTTCCATACAGGTATCTCTAACGATTGAAGACTTCCATACGATTTCTGATGTTCAATCTTAACCTGTAAACATGTCAAACACTGTTCCACATATTGAGCTATGTCTCTTTTCAATCTTGGCCACCAATAAAAGGGTTTCAAATCTCTATACATGTTATTGGTGCCTGGATGGATAGAGTATCGGGACATATGACTTTCATTTAATATCATACTTCGGATATCTCCAAAGTATGGTACCTAAATTCGTCCTTGAAAACACATAATTCCTTTGTCATTTGGTTCTAAGATTGAAATCATTTTACCCAACCTTTCTGATTTGATAAGATCTTCTTTCATAGCTTCCTTCCGACATCTCAGAACTTCTTTATGAATATCAGGGACTAAACTTATTCTCATTGCCACTGTTTTAATAGTTCCGCTCTTTTCTTTTCTACTCAAAGCGTCAGCTACCACATTGGCTTTTCCTGGGTCGTAAAGGATTTCACAGTCATAATCATTAACAAGTTCAATCCACCGACGTTGTCGCATATTTAAATCTTTCTGGCTGAATAAATGCTGTAAACTCTTGTGATCTGTGTGAATTTGACACTTTGTTCCCAAAAGATGATGCCTCCAGATTTTTAGAGCGAATACTACCGCAGCTAACTCCATATCATGAGTCGGATACTGCTTCTCATGATCTTTCAATTGTCTTGACGCATAAGAAATCACTTTTCCTCTTTGCATCATAACACATCCTAATCCTAACTTTGAAGCATCGTTATATACCACAAAGTCTTCGGATCCATCTGGTAGAGTTAATACCGGCGCACTACAGAGGTGATCCTTTARTAGTTGGAAAGCYTTTTGTTGTTCTTTTTCCCACTGAAACTTAACATTCTTCCGAGTCAATTTAGTTAATGGCACGACTATCTTAGAGAAGTCTTGAATAAACTTCCGGTACTAACCTGCCAAACCCAAAAAGCTACGAACTTCAGATGGAGTCTTTGGAGCTTCCCATTTTTCAACTGCTTCTATTTTTACTGGATCTACTTGTGCCCCGGCTTCTGAGATAACATGACCCAAAAATTGAACTTCTCTTAACCATAACTCACACTTGGACAATTTGGCATACAACTTTTCTTTCTTCAATATTTCCAGTATCAAACGAAGATGTTCCGCATGTTCTTCTTCGGTTTTTGAGTATATAAGAATATCATCGATAAATACAATAACAAATTTATCAAGATATTCCTTACATACCCTATTCATCAAATCCATAAAAGCTACAAGTGCATTAGTTAAGCCGAATGGCATAACTAAGAATTCGTGATGCCCGTACCTTGTCCTGAATGATGTTATGGCAACATCTTCTTTCCTGACTTTAAGTTGATGATATCCTGACCTCAAATCGATTTTGGAGAAATAACTTGCTCCCACCAATTGATCAAACAAGTCATCAATCATTGGTAAAGGATATTTGTTTTTAAKTGTCAACTTATTYAGTTYACGATAGTYTATACACATTCGCATAGACCCATCCTTTTTCTTATCGAATAAGACCGGAGCACCCCAGGGCGAAGTGCTAGGCCTAATAAATCCCTTATCAGTTAAATCTTTTAACTGTGCCACCAATTCTTTCAATTCAGATGGAGCTAAACGGTATGGTGCCTTAGCTACTGGTGCAGCTCCTGTTACAAGATCGATTTGGAATTCAATAACTCTATCTGGTGGTAATCCAGATAAGTCTTCCGGAAAAACTTCTGGATATTTACTAACAATCGGAATCGATTCCTCTTTTCTCTTCTCTTTCTTTAAATCAATTGCATATGATAAACATCCTTGGCACTTCTTTCGAATACTTTTCTGGGCTTTCATTACTGACAAAATACTGGTATGGTGATTCTGACGATCACCATAAATAACAACTGTTCTCTAATCTGGCAGAATAATCTTGATTATTTTCTTATTACAAACAATACTAGCCTGATACTTTGCCAACCAGTCCATACCCACTACTACGTCAAATTCTTTCATTGGCATGGGAAATAACCGGATCAAAAATTCACAGTCCTCAATAACAATAATACAGTTATTGAACACACTAGTAACAGTCTCCTAACTATTAGCAATATCAACTACTAATTTATCATCAAGTAGCACAATTCAGACATGCAGTTTGAGCAAACAATGGTGATACAAACGAAAAGTTTGCACCCGAGTCAAATAACACTTTAGCACGTATTGAATTCAGGAGGAATGTACCTGTTGCTACATTCGGTGATGCTTCTGCCTCATTCTTAGTCATCTGGAAGGATCGTCCCCGCGCCCCTCCTTGCCCTCCTCTATTCACAATAGATCTTCCCCGTGTACCCGACATATTACTCCCCATTGTTAACTATGGAGTTCTTAACAAGGGACAATTTGGTCGAATATGATCCGGAGAATTGCAATTAAAATATCTTTGGTTAGCTGGGCAATTTCTGGATAAATGACCTGCCTCACCGCACTTATAACATTTCCTTGGGTCCATCTTGCATTCACCCTGATGAACCTGTCGGCACTGTGAACAGACTTTCTCATCGATCTTTTGTTCCGATCTGTTATCATATCTTATAGTTTTCGGCCCTCGGAAAGATGAAGACCCTTCCCATTTTCTTTTCTCAACAACATTTCCTTCTGATTGTCTATTCTTATTTCGTTCGGTCACCTCAGCTGCCTCTACTGTTAATGGAAAGGTATTGGGGTTCATTGCAATTACAAACTCTTTAATTGAGGGTTTCAAACCCCAAATATACCTCTCTATCTTCCTGGATTCAGTTGAAACATAATG
>NW_020201138.1:40134-40654 GCF_001531365.2 Cynara cardunculus var. scolymus | reverse complement strand
AAAATTTACCTTACACACTGTTCTTTCAACCCATCATATTTATTTCCAATGGAACTAACTATGTTCGGGACCCTTAACATGCAATAAAACAGTTTATGTCTAGGTATCATACTGTTGAATACCTAAATCCCTTAAACTCAAGCTTTGATACCATTCTGTAAAGCCCCAACCCACACATTGCATGTAATACATATTCCATACAAAGGAAATACATAATATCATTCCATTCGGGTCCCTTAGTACAAGAATCTAACGTGACCAATTACAAGGTCCAAAATTTCGAAATACATTTCTTGTACTAATCAATCAAAATAGATCTTGAAGCAGAAGCGCATAAAGGAAAATATTACACCTTCCCCTTCCCCTTACTGTCCAAACCTCCTGCAACACATAGTTAAAATCACAAAATAAGGGTTAGACCGAAAGGTCTAATGAGATACCCTATTTATGTTATTGCAGGGTGTAAATCACCAAAATACTTTTATGGAAAACAACCTTTCATATATATAACAAATATATG
>NW_020201138.1:7093-39548 GCF_001531365.2 Cynara cardunculus var. scolymus | reverse complement strand
GGTTTGTAATCACTGAATACCGCTTCAGATCACGTACGCGCCAGTCTCTAATCTTCAGTTTCAGTCTTCGACGTTTGCTGAAGGATCTTTGGTGTTAGTGTTGTTTTCTTGAAGTATCGTTGTCTCTGAATGAATTACAATGCGAGTTCTTCAGCGATCACTGAACATGCTCAGTGTATTGATCGTTGGAACTGAAATTACAGAAACACAAAATACATCGAAAGAAAAAAGGGATTATCATCAAATCACTAAGAGAGAGGATCAACAACACCAGATCATAATATATTTTCCAGCTAAACACTTAGCTATTCAAATCTCATACCTTTGTACTAATCAGGTTTCATATAATGCCACTTTTAAACCTTCTCAAATCAAGCAAGGTTTACATAAAGCTTCAGGCCAAACCTGATATTTTTTCCTCAATAACATTCAAACTATGATTTCCAATAAGAACCTTGATCTTAAACTTTAAATCACAAAGAGATAAAGACTCCGGATCACGGTAGTCTTAAATGATATAATAGAATGAGTTATATCATACAACACACATACAAATGCCACCCTTGTATCCAAAGGTACACCTCTCCTTGATATGCCACCCTTATCCCATGGTACACCTCTCCTTGATATGCCACCCTTTTATCCTCATCAAAATATTTCACAGAATAATTTCAAATAAACCGCAGTCATTGAAATTATTATTAAAACAAAATCATTTATTTCAAAACTTCCTTTTTATGATAAAATAACATTTCTTATTGAAAACACAACATTACATCAAATCCGGTCAATTTGATTAGCCGGACTTCAACTCCGGTCAACTATCCGGAGAACACAACCTAAGCTTTGTCCGATTTAACACTTGAACAAATTTCAACTTTGTCTGGATAACAAATCCGGTCAATACCCCGCATAAATCTTGAACAATTTATCACTTAGAATATAAACCATCTTTGTTCGGATAACATGTCCGGTCAATACCCCGCTTTTTACTTAGCCGATTTAAAATAATCCGACCACAATTTGGTCGTATTCTTACTTCTCAGTTTAAAAAGATAACTTTTCTTACCAATCATAACCCGATCAACACTTAACCGATTTAAGACAATCTGGACAATACATCGATTAACCATTGTCCGATTTAAAATAGTCCGGACAACACATCGTCCATCCTTTGTCCGATTTAAAGTAATCCGGTCAAACCTTGTCCGGTTTAATATCCGGATAAACTCTTAGAGTAAAAAGACTGATTTCTATCCATATTCAAACAAAAATTCATATGAAACCAATAATAATTTTTATAAAAAAGAGTTTTAGAAACTACTCACTTTATGCAATCAAATGAGATTCAACTTCTTGAAATCAGACACTTGAATCTTCTTTATAAGAGTAATCCGGTCAATCTTTCTTCTTTTAAATCGCACAACTTTTAGCAAATGCAAGAAGAGAAAATATGGAGACTCAGCCTCCCTTTTATACTTTTCCAAAACTAGAAAGGCGGCTAACCCAGCCCCCTTTTTTTCACAAAACTCACATGCATGCATGCATACACCTTGTTCATATATATATATATATATATACCATGCATACATGTAAACACATAACATATGCATTTCATATTATGGACATTTTCGTATCTCAGCGTAACAATTTATCATGCTATCACGTAATCATTTAATCAAATAATCACATATTATTTACCTTGGGTGATAACTAGAATCCGGTTATCAGACTTTTCATTAACGGTAGATGCGGCTGAAGTGACCGAACGAAATAAGAACCGACAGCCAGAAGGAAAAGTTGTAGAAAAGAGAAGGTGGGAAGGGCCTTCATCTTTTCGAGGGCCGAAAATGATAAAATATGATAACAATCCCGAGCAGAAAGTCGGTGAGAAAGTTTGCATGCAATGCTGATAGATACATCAGGGTGAGTGTAAGACAGGTCCAAGAAAGTGTTATAAGTGTGGTGAAGCAGGCCATCTGTCTAGAAATTGCCCAGCTAATCGAAGGTGTTTTAACTGCAACTCTCCGGATCACATTCGACCGAATTGTCCTTTGTTAAGAACTCCACAACTGACAATGGGAAGTAACGCGTCAGGTATTCGAGGAAGGCCTATAGTGAACAGAGGAGGGCAAGGAGGGGCACGAGGACGGTCCTTCCAGGTGACTAAGAACGAGGCAGAAGCATCACTAGATGTAATAACAGGTACATTCCTTCTGAACTCGATATGTGTTAAGGTGTTATTTGACTCTGGTGCAAACTTTTCATTTGTATCACCATTGTTTGCTCAAACTGCATGTCTGAATTCTGTGATACTTGATGATGAATTAGTAGTTGATACTGCTAATAGTTAGGAAACTGTTACAAGTGTGTTCAATAACTGTAATATTAATATTGATGGCTGTGAACTTCCGATTCAGTTATTTTCTATGCCAATGAAGGAATTTGATGTAGTGGTGGGTATGGACTGGTTGGCAAAGTATCAGGTTGGTATTGCTTGTAATCAGAAAATGATCAGAATTACTCTACCAGACCAAGGAACAGTTGTTATTTATGGTGATCGTCAGAATCACCATACCAGTATTTTAACAGTAATGAAAGCTCAGAAAAGCATTCGGAAGAGGTGCCAAGGATGTTTGGCATATGTAAATGATATGAAGAAAGAAAAGAGAAAAGAGGAATCGATTCCGATTGTTAGTGAATATCTAGAAGTCTTTCCAAAAGACTTATCTGGATTACCACCAGATAGAGTCATTGAGTTCCGAATAGATTTAGTACCAGGGGCTGCACCAGTAGCAAAGGCACCGTACCGGTTAGCTCCATCTGAATTAAAGGAATTGGTTGCATCGTTGAAAGATTTAACTGACAAGAGATTTATTAGACCCAGCACTTCACCTTGGGGTGCTCCGGTCTTATTTGTCAATCAGAAAGATGGGTCTATGCGAATGTGTATAGACTATCGTGAACTGAATAAGTTGACAATCAAAAACAAATATCCTTTACCAAGGATCGATGACTTGTTCGACCAATTGGTAGGAGCAAGTTATTTCTCCAAGATTGATTTAAGGTCGGAGTATCATCAGCTTAAAGTCAGGGAAGAAGATGTTGCCACAACAGCATTTAGAACTAGATATGGGCATCATGAATTTTTAGTTATGCCATTCGGCTTAACTAACGCGCCCGTAGCTTTTATCGATTTGATGAATAGAGTATGTAAGGAATATCTTGATAAATTTGTTATTGTATTTATCGATGATATTCTTATATACTCTAAAACCAAAGAAGAGCATGGAGAACATCTTCGTTTGATATTAGAGTTGTTGAGAAAAGAAAAGTTGTACGCAAAACTATCTAAATGTGAGTTCTGGTTAAGAGAAGTCCAATTCTTGGGTCACGTCATCTCAGAAACAGGGGTAAAAGTAGATCCATCAAAAATAGAAGCAGTTGGAAGATGGGAAGCTCCGAAAAATCCTTCTGAAGTCCGAAGCTTTTTGGGATTGGCTGGTTATTACCGTAAGTTCATTCAGGACTTTTCTAAGATTGTCGTGCCATTCAATAAAATTGACTCGGGAGAACATTAAATTCCAGTGGGAAGGAGAATAACAAGAAGCTTTTCAACTGTTAAAAGATCATCTTTGTAGCGCACCGGTATTGACTCTCCCAGATGGATTTGAAGACTTTGTGGTTTACATCGATGCTTCAAAATTAGGATTAGGATTTGTTCTGATGCAGAGAGGAAAAGTGATTTCTTATGCATCAAGACAATTGAAAGATCATGAGAAGCAGTATCCAGCCAATGACATGGAATTAGCTGCAGTGGTATTTGCTCTGAAAATTTGGAGACATTATCTTTTGGGAACGAAATGTCAGATTTATATTGACCATAAAAGTTTACAACATCTGTTCAGCCAGAAGGAATTAAATATGCGACATCGTCGGTAGATTGAACTGTTAGTGACTATGATTGTGAAATGCTTTACCACCCGGGAAAAGCTAACGTGATGGCTGATGCTTTAAGCCGAAAAGAAAAGAGTGGAACCATTAAAGCTGTGGAAATGAGAATGAACTTGATCCCTGACATTCGTAAGGAAATTCAGAGATGCCAACAAGAAGCTATGAAAGAAGAATTTGTTAAAACAGAAAGGTTGGGTAATATGATTTCAACCTTGGAACATAATGATTAAGAAGTAATGTGTTTTCAAGGGCGAATTTGGATACCATGTTTTGGAGATATCCGAAATACAATATTAAATGAAAGCCATAAGTCCCGATACTCTATTCATCTAGGCACCAATAAGATGTATAGAGAATTGAAATCTTTTTATTGGTGGCCCAGATTGAAGAAAGACATAGCTAGATATGTGGAACAGTGTCTGACATGTTTACAGGTTAAGATTGAACATCAAAAGCCGTAAGGAAGCCTTCAATCTCTAGAGATACCTGTATGGAAATGGGATCACATTACTATGTATTTCTTCATGAAGTTGCCTCAAACTCCAAAGGGGTATGACGTGATTTGGTAATTGTTGATCGTCTGTCTAAATCTGTGCATTTTCTACCGATAAGAGAGAGATTCTCTTTAGAGAAGCTAGCACAGATTTACATCAAATAAATTGTTACCCGACATGGGGTTCCATTATCTATTATTTTTTATAGAGATAGTCAGTTTACTTTGAAGTTTTGGGAAGGGTTGCATAAAGCTTTTGGGTCTGAAATCCGACTAAGTACAACTTATCATCCGCAGACTGACGGGCAGAGTGAAAGAACTATCCAGACTCTAGAAGATATGTTAAGAAGTTGTATTATTGACATCGGGGGATCGTGGGAAGATCATTTGCCATTAATAGAGTTTGCATATAACAACAGTTACCATTCCAGCATCCAAGCGGCACTGTATGAAGTGTTGTATGGATGTAAATGTCGAACGCCGTTATGTTGGAATGAGGTGGGTGAAAGACAGCTGACGGGTCCTGAAATTGTCCAAGAAACTTCTGAAAAGATCGAACAGATCTGCGAAAGAATCAAAATAGCATAAGATCGCCAGAAAAGTTATGCTGATAATCGTCGAAAGCTGATTGAGTTTGGTATAGGTGATTTTGTGATGTTAAAAGTTTCGCCATGAAAGGGTTTTGTCAGATTTGGAAAGAAAGGAAAGCTCAGTCGGAGGTATATAGGGCCGTTCAGAATATGTAATAGAATTGGGCCAGTAGCATATTAGTTAGAGCTGCCAGAAAAGATGAGCCTGATTCACAACACTTTCCATGTGTCGAATCTGCGGAAATGTTTGGCTGATCCGAGTCTAGCTATTTGAATGCAAG
Source organism: Cynara cardunculus var. scolymus (assembly GCF_001531365.2). Lineage (NCBI taxonomy): Eukaryota > Viridiplantae > Streptophyta > Magnoliopsida > Asterales > Asteraceae > Cynara > Cynara cardunculus. The sequence continues at coordinate 34,230 of NW_020201138.1, read as the reverse complement.
AGATTAAATTAGATAGTAAGCTGAACTTTATGGAAACACCGGAAGCTGTTATTGACCAAAAGATCAAGGTGTTGAGAAATAAAGAGATAAGTCTGGTTAAGGTTCAGTGGAAGTTTCACAAAGTACCGGAAGCAACATGGGAACTAGAGTCAAAGATGATATCAGAATACCCTTGGCTTTTTGATTAAAGGAATTCTAGGACAAAATCCTTTTGAGGGGTGGATAATGTGATAACCGGATTCTGGTTATCACCCAAGGTAACTAATGTGTGATTATCTGATTAAATGATTTTGTGAAGCATGATAAATTGTTATATTTGATCATGCTAATATGTGAAATTTTATGCATAACATGGATGCATGTATGAGATTGGATGTGTATATATATGCATGTTATGTGTGAATGAGTGTATATATATATATATATATATATATTTGTATGCATGTAAAGGCATGCATGAGTAGGCGGTTTAGCCGCCATATCCCTTTGAAGAAAGGTATAAAAGGGAGGTTAAACCTCCTTCACATTCTTCTTGCCATTTTTGGAAAGAGAGTGTGCGATTTAAGAAAAAGGGTGGCGACCGGATTGCTTTTAATTGGAATCAAGCGGATTCAAGTTGTGTTCAATCTTATTTCCAAAAAGATTTTTAAAGATGAGTGGTTAAAATGCCTTGACCCATTTTGCATCTTGAATTATGTTTTTAAAGTTTTATACCTGTTTAAGTTTAATCCGGCTATGWGTTGAACGATTTATACATTAAACCGGATGATGGGTAAACGATTTAAGGTTTAAATCGGACAAGTGTTGGGCGATTAACCCTAAACCGGTCAAGTGTTGAGCAGTTTAGTTTTAAACCAGTAAAGCATTGAGCGATTTGTTAATGTTGATTATGGTAAACATTTTGAACGGAGAAGTATGAATACGACCATGTGGTGACCAGATTATTTTAAATCGGTCACGCTTTGGACGATATGTTGTCCGGATTTGTTATGCGGACAAAAGGTGTTGAAATTAATTCTAAGTGTTAAATCGGACAAGCCGTAGGGCGATGTGTTGTCCGGATTTGGTAAACCGGCCAAGACTTGACCTGAAATGAAGTCCGGCCAAGTTTATGTTGAGCGGATTTATATTTATGCCTTATAAAATTGTTATTTTAACAAGAAAATGGGAATTTAGATAATTTTGAACTGTTAATAATTTCATTTGAGTGCGGTCTATTTGGAATTATTTTTATGAAATGCTTTGATGAGGAAATAAGGGTGGCATATCAAGGAGAGTTGTACCATGGGATAAGGGTGGCATCTCAAGGAGAGGTGTACCATGGGATAAGGGTGGCATATCAAGGAGAGGTGTACATTTGGATATAAGGGTGGTATTTGTATAAGTGTTGTATGATATAATTCATAGTCTGGAATCTTTATTTCTTTGTGATTTAAAGATTTAGGATCAAGGTTCTTATTGGAAATCATAGTCTGGATGTTATTGAGGATAAAATAACAGGTTTGGCCTGAAACATTATATAAACTTTGTTTGATTAGAAAAGGTTTAAAAGTGGCATTATATGAAACCTAGTTGGTTCAAAGGTATGTTATTTGAATAGCTGAATGCTTAGCTTGAAATAAAAATGGAAAGAAACTAGTAATATGTCCCTATTTGTTCATATATTTGTTATATATATGAAAAGTTGTTTTTCATAAAGATTTTGGTGATTTTCACCCTGCAATAACATAAATAGGGTAACTCACTAGACCTTTCGGTCTAACTCTCGTTTTGTGATTTTAACTATGTATTGAAGGAAGTACGGACGGTAAGGGAAAAGGGAAAATGTGATGTTTTCCTATATGCATTTCCACATGAAGAACTGAATTTGATGTACAGTTTTGATCGATGAACGTTGATTAGTACAAGAAATGTATTTGAATTTTTTGACCTTGTATTCTGTAATGATAGATTCTTGTACTAAGGGACCTGAATGGTATATAAACAAGTATTTCTTCTATATGAAATATGTGTTACATGCAATGTGTGGTATGGGGTGTTACAATAGATTAAACTATGAGGCCCTAAAAGACTATTTTCAAAAGGAAAGGGAGTTCGTACACCAGGCCTTACAAAGAAAAGAGCTATTGATTAAGAAATATCAAGATGCTCAGCAGGTGTACGAAAAAGTAAATTCTGAAAAGGACAAATCAGGGATAGGTTATGCAGACCAAGACCTCGCCTGGAAGAAGAAAAATACTCTTGAATCAGTGTTTAGGTTGGTCGAAAAACAAAAACAAGATTTTCCTATTTTATAAATACAACCACACCATTCAAAAGATGTAGGCTTGAGAGTGGAGCCAGAACTCCAAAGTTGCAATTTAAAAATATCTCTTACTCTTCAAAATGTGTGCCGTAAGTTGATTTAAAGTGCATACAGAAGACAAATGAGATATTTTTGTTTCGGCTCTACAAATCTCGAACATTCTAAGAATGAGAATTAGGTTGTCAAACCTGAACCAGATGAAATCAAGAGTTCATCCATAGGAATATTTCTTAAAACTCTGGATCCAAAAATATTGGATGACTCTACAGAAACGATAAGACAGGTTTTCGAGCAAGACTTGCTTAAGACCTTGAATTTTCCTTCTAAAGATCATGCAGATTCTTCTGAGTGTAACTCCTCAGAAACTTTTGATAGTCCAACAAAACAAAAGACGGACGAAGCTTCTAGCTCATGCATACGAGGATCTTAAGCTCTTAATGATACTTCTGTATTTCGATATTCACACAAGGATTTTTCTTGACTCTAACTCTGAGTCAGGGGTGGACTCGTTTAAGGAGGAAGTTAAGACATAGGTCATTGTGTGATTTTTGGCTAAGTGTTTGAATTCAATTTTGTTAATTGTGTGATTTTTGGCTAAGTGTTTGAATTCACCGGATTACTCATCCAGATATATTGTGAATTGTGCAAGCTTATTTGTCTTTATTGTCCGGATATCTAATCCGGATAACCTGTGTTGATTAGAATTTTTTAGACAATCTTTTTGTTCGGATATCTAATCCGGATAAGCTTGTCCGGACTTCTAATTCAGATAAGTCTTTGTGCTTAAATTTTTCTATGTCTTGAATGTGTGTAAATCCTTGTGTGCGATTTATTGAAATAATTCTTGAATTTTAATCCTTTTAAATCAAATTTTGAACCGCAAAAGATCCGATATCATATAAATCAGAGAAAATCAGTTCAAGAGAAGCAATGGCAATTGGTACTGATACCAAGCCACCAGTCTTATTCAGAGGAGATTACAATCAATGGAGGGATAGATTCCTCAATTTTATAGAAATAATGAAAGAATGTGAGCTGATCATAGAATCTTTGATGGAAGGACCAGCAGTATTCTATAAAAAGACACCTGCCATTGCAGTTGAAGGCAGACCTGCTCAAAGAATTATCAAAGAGAAATCCATATACACTGCTGAAGAAAAGGAGAGAGCACATGCTGATGTGTTGTGCAAGTCATATATGATGCAAGCACTGACCAATGACATTTATACAAGCATTGACAGTCACAAAGCTTCGTGTCAAAACATGTGGATGCAGATAGAGAAAATGATGATGGGTTCTAAGGTGGGAACACAGTTAGAAATCACCAATTGTATTTCTGCATATGAAGAGTTCAAGGCTAAAGAAGGAGAGAGCCTTGATGATGTATATGATAGGCTTACCAGACTGCTAAATGAGCTTACCAAGAATGGCATCTCTAAGACTGTCATTGAGATAAATGTTAAATTCCTTAGCAACTAACAACCAGAGTGGAAGCCTTATGCCAATCATATCAGATTCAATAAATCCTTATCTGATATCGATATACACGAGGTTTATGAAACTCTGAAACAGAACTAGGAAGAAGTTTTAGAGGTCCGTGATTCAAAGAAGAAAAAGGAAAAGGAAGTTTCTGATCCTTTGGCCTTTGTATCTGAGAAGAAGAGTAATAGCAGATCTGGGAAGCAAGTGAAAAAGATCAGCCAATCAAGTGAATCGTCAAGTGAAAGGAGTGACAGCTCTGACTCAGACTCAGACATGACTGAATTCAAACAGGTCATGGCGATGCTGACTAAAGCATTTCAGAAAAAGTTCCAGAAGAAACCGCACTCCAATAATCAAAGATTCTCTTCAGGTTCAAAATACGAATTTAAGGATAAATTCGGTGAAAAGAAGAAATATGACGAGAAGAGATACAAATACGAAAAGAAACCTGAAGAGAAGAAGAAGTTTGTCAAAGGAGTTGCAGATGATAATACCAAATGCTACAACTGTGGCAAATTGGGTCATTTTGCGGTAAATTGCAGAAAGACGGTAACAAGAAATACCAACTATTATATTAACAAGTTTCTTCTGTCCAAACAACGAGATGCGGGTAAAGCATTAGTGGCTGAGGATGACCATTGGTCAAACTTAACCAACAAAGAGGAAGAGTCAGAAGTTGTGGCTCACATCTGTTTGATGGCTAAGACAGAAAATGGTTCTTCAGATGAAGGAGATGAGGAGAATGCTGAGATAGATGAAAAGGTATTGGAAAACTCATGCATTAATCAGATGCAAAAGATGATGCTTAAACTCCAATCTTTTCAACAACAATTATTAACTGAAAAATTGCGTTCAAATCAATTTAAAAAAGAATTAGAAATGCAAAAAAAAAATTACATCAAACTCTTTGTGAGAATGCTGGAAACTTGGATTAGGCTCAATCTTTATTGTCTGAATCAAAAACATTTCATGAAAAATCCAACGTCTTAAAAAGCGAATTATCTGATTCAAACGAACGATATAAGTCATTAGAGTTGGTGAATGAAGACTTAATTGTGAAAATTAGTAAGCTTGAATTACAAATTGTTGATTTAAATGAAAAACTGAAAGCTAAGAAAGAGAAGGCAGACTGATCAAACGATTTTTCTAAATACACCCTCTGAGACAAGATTCTTTAACCCTCGGGAAGGGTTGGGGTATGAAAATCCAATTTTTTTAGGAAAAGCTTATATTGTACCCCAACTTTATATAAATTTGAATATCTTGAATGCGGACCCGCATTTCAAATTACATTTACAAAATCTTCTGATGAAGTAGAAGATCAAGAGGATTTTAACCGGAAGAGAAAAGACAAAATGCAAGTTCCGTTTGAATATAAAAGTTTTAATGACAGCTACAAAACACAAGACTCTGCACTTTCAACTGATTATTTTCACAGTTATTCAAAAGCAGAGCTTGAATCTAAACCTGCTGAACCAAAACTTTATAATCCTACATTAATTTTAGAAAAACAAGTGGTTTAGTTAGAAAAGAATTTAAATGAAGAAATGCTTTTATCACTACAACAAAAAGGGGTTTATAGGACACTTTTTTGGGGACACTTTTCGAAAACCGTCCTTTAAAAAGGCTAATACGACACATTATTTTATGAGTCCTATTTGACTTAATCTTATGGGACTCTTACTTTTGATGTCTTATTAACATATCTCGACGTCCTATCATGTAATCTAATATGACTCTTTTGAATGTCATATTATTTTATGGTCTGATAGGACACATTTAAGTGTCGTATTTATTTAGAGGCCAATATCTTATTTTAAATGCTAATATGTCAATTTCAATTATCCTATTTTTTTAAAAACTAATACAACACGGTTGGTTGTCCTATTTGAGATTAAGAGCTAATAGGACACTTTTAAGTGTCCAGTAAAGATTAAAATAATATGAATATAATTACATATTTAGAAATATATTTTTGTCTTCTAAAGTTTTAAACTTTTATGATTTATATAAACTACTTAACTTAAAACAAAAACACTGGGCCAAACTACTTGTTGAAAGCCCAAATACTTGTTGCAGCAAAAATGGACTTAATGGACTATTTAAAACAACTTTACTATTTTTCGCGTTGAATGCCCAAATACTTGATAAGCAAAAACACTTGTTTTCAGAGCCCAAAACCTCAAATCCTGCCTAGAATCCGGTTGCGACTTGCGATCATCATCGAGATAGAATCCGGTTGCGACTTGCGATCATCATCGAGAATAGAATCCGTTTGCAATCGAAACATCTAAACCCTAAGAATCTCAAAGCCTGGCTGTTTGCGATCGACTCCTCTGCACTGTTTGAGATCTGTCAAGCCCTCGGACTTTGAAGCCTAGCTGTTTGTCAAATTCTGAGAAAGTTTTCGATTGCAACATTCTCGGTAACAAAATCAAACCAACTAGTATTTTTCTAACTTAAATTTGTAGTGCAGTTGATCGTGATACCGATATTGGATGATATGCACAGTAATTATGTTAATTGTGTTAATATGTAGTAATACTGATATCTTAGTATTGAGTTGAAAGTGTGCTTCGATAAGAGTAGCTAATAGGAGGTTATCTTATCTATGCTGAAAATGTGGCTGCTTTATTTGTAAATTTTAGTCAGTTAAAATTGGTGCACATAATGACTACCACATGTGTCGATCGTGTATAGACAAATACTTTCAAGGAGCTTGTGAATATTAGCCATGATAGTATACTGTATGGTTCAAACTTATGGATCAATACAGTAGCCATGATTGATATAGAGACAGTCACATGTATATAGATATAGAAACAGTTACATGGATGTGTGCACAGTAAAGTGTTTACACGACTGTGTGTATAGTAAACTTATGGTTCAAACAGTCACATGTATAGGGCCGCTGCAGAACTTATACAGCTTGCCACCATTAGAGAAGATGATAAGAGCAACTTCAGCATCACAGAGAGCTCATAAGCATTCTTCAGTAATCAATTTCTTCTTTTTCCAAATGTCACATGTCGATTTATCTTGTTCTCTATCCTTTTGAGCTCAACCCTTCCTCTACCCATTATTTTTTGCCTATTTTTTCAATTAATTAATTGGAAACATAAAAATAGATGCATACATGTTCGAATATAGTTAGATAGATGGATGGATTTTCCCTATTGGAATAAATCTCGTGCAGATGGTTGTACCTAGTAATAGATTTCTTACCTTTCTTTGTTCTTCTTCCCTTCACTTGTCGGCAGCAGAACCTGTTAAAAACAGTAGCCAACAACTCATAAACCACCAAGTAATTCCAGAGTAAGACAATCAGTATAACCATAAAATGTTAATGGGTCATCCTTTCTCMAATGCATAACAAGTGAATGRGTGACTAAATTTCCTRTTGTGGTTGCTTTACAATAAGGATCTTTTTTCTTATCACATATGTTAAAAAACACAACAGAAACTACCCATAATATTAAACATTGTTATATACTTCTTCGTTTTAATTTTGTAAAATGTTTTTGACAATGTCTCACATGTCACCCTTTCGATCTAACTTGGTTTTCATGAGATTCATCATGCAAAAAATTATTCTAAAAGCCACATTAGATCAATTATTTATCTTTCTACAACCTACAGTTTATTGCCATCAATATACATATGGTTGTTGGGAGTATAGCAACATTGGCCAATAGTTTATGATGAAAATTATATGGTTTTAATATTCTTGATCATCACTTGGTGGTATGTTTGGAATAGTAAAGAGATATGTTATCATATTTCGATGCACAATGAATTCTTCCTTTATAAAATTGATTGTCTGTTTTATCTTCGAGTTCTTTGAATAATCCATATATGTTATGTTGTTAGTTTTGTCATATGATGGCCGCCATACTATAATAGAAACAGAGACTTAACATATAAGTAATGGAACAAACACAACAAATCCTGTTCTGTTGAAGCATCTAATTTTATGACCCATTAACCAAGTTTCAAAGCTTTGAATCCTTTCTCTTGGCTTTCCTCATTTTGCAAACTTCTTTAAATTCTTATCACCAATAGTATATATATTACTTAATTATATATATGTATCTTGTTATCTTAGTAACTACTACTAGTGATGAAATGGGCTTGTTGTTTTAAACTCAGTCATTGTTGATTTATTACTAAATAATACGTTTAATTATAGTTTTCAAAATTATGGGTATTAGTTATACCCATACCCATACCCATACCCATACCCATGCCCATACCCATGCAATAATAATAAATCCAATTTGATTTATATATTTACAACTTTTATTTTGCAAACCAGCTAAGAAAGGATATTTAAGAAAGATGATGAAACTTCATTTATCATCAACATTTTGGATTAGGAAACAATATGAGATTTATTTATTAGATGAGATATTAATTATTAATTATTAATTATTAGCAGAGTGGAATATAGAGTTGGTATTCAAATTGTTTATTTCATGAGCAGCAGCTAATTCAAGAGTTGGAGTTGGAAATTTATATAAAATATTAAGCAAAACAATCAATGGTATAATGGAAATGTGTTTGGGTTGTAAGCTCCATCAATAAATAGCTTAATTGGTGTCTTTAGTTATTTATTTAGGGGTCAATATGGATAATAGTTCGATGTTGTTACCAAGAATGACTATCGAGTATCAAAGATCCTTGGAAGAATTTCTTGGTCTTATGTTTTGTAACGAGTGTTCAAGTGGGCAGATGTTATGTCCATGCATTAAATGCTGTAATGAGGCATGTGTTACTCAGGAGGAGGCTAGAATGCATCTCATATGCGATGGATTTTTAAAAGGTTATAGAATTACACCTTCTATTTCCCAACCCTTTCGTCCTATATTGGATATACTCGATGACATGCAAGGATTGGTGCGTAATGCTTTTGGTATCTGAGATGAAAAAAAATACTTGAAGATGAAATAGACGTAGAAGAGGAAGAACTGGATGAGCCGAATCCAGAAGCAAAAAAGTTTTATAAACTATTAGAAGATGCAGAGAAAGAACTATATCCCGGATGTGAAGAATTCTCCGTACTTTCATTTATTGTTAGACTATTTCATAGCAAGTGTATAGTGAAATGCAATGACCAAGGTTTCACCATGATGCTTGATACATTGAGGGAGCATTCCCAAATGCTTCTATTCCCAAGTCATTGTATGAAATGAAGAAGATTATAAAGGATTTGGGTCTTACTTATGAGAAAATTGATGCATGCCCAAATGACTGTATTTTGTACAACAACGAAAATAGTAAGAAGATTGAATGTGATATTTGTCACACATCAAGGTATCAACAAAGCGAAAATGAATCCCAAGATAAGTCAACTACATCCCATAAGCAGAAGAAGATTACGGCAAAAGTTTTGCGTTATTTTCCACTCAAACCAAGGTTGCAAAGGCTATATATGTCTTCCAAAACTGCTGTCTCCATGAGATGGCATGAGAAGAGTCGTACTAGAGATGGTTGTTTGAGACATCCTGCAGATTCCCCAGCTGCGAAAACATTTGATTTCCAATATCCTGATTTTGCCAAGGAGCCTCGAAATGTTAGATTGGTTTAGCAACTGATGGGTTCAATCCTTTTAGGACTATGAGTGTTTCTCATAGTACATGTCCTATGGTTTTAATGCATATAACTTGCCACCATGGATGTGCATGAAACAACATTATTTTATGCTATCATTGCTTGTACCTGGACCCTCTGCTCCTGGAAATAACATAGATGCTATTTAGAACCTTTAGTGGAGGAGTTAAAGGAGTTATGGGATGTTGGAGTGAATACTTATGATGCATCAACCAAGAATAACTTTCAAATGCATGCCTCTTTGTTGTGGACCATAAGTGACTTTCCTGCTTTTGCTAATTTATCTGGGTGGAGCACTAAAGGTCAACTAGCATGTCCTTGTTTCCATAAGCATACAAAATCACGACGACTAACGCAAGGAGGAAAATACTGTTACATGGGGCATCGTCGATTTTTGCCAAAAAGACATGTTTTTCGGAGAGACAAGAAGTCTTTTGATGGCACTAAAGAACATGGAAGGCCGCCACGCCGCTTAACAGGGTCTGATATACTTGATGAGTTAAATATGTTCGAAATTAAATTTGGGAAACTAGGGAAGGATAATCCAAATCTTCCATTTAACTGGAAGAAGAGAAGTATTTTATTTGAGTTACCATATTGGAAAGATAATTTGCTATGCCACAATCTTGATGTGATGCATATCGAAAAGAATGTTTGTGATAATGTGATTGGCACCTTGTTGAATTTGGATGGAAAGACTAAAGATCATATAAAGGCACGTCTTGATTTACAAGAAATGGGCATTAGACCTGAACTTCATCCTAAAGCTTACGATAACGATAAAGTGTAGCTGCCTCCAGCTTGTTTCTCAATGGATAAGAAGGAGAAGGAAATATTTTGTAATGTCTTAAAAAAGGTGAAAGTGTCGAATGGATATACATCTAACATATCAAGATGCGTGCAAGTAAAACCTCCAAAAATACGTGGGCTTAAAAGTCATGATAATCATATTTTGATGCAGCAGTTGCTTTCGGTCGCCTTGCAAAAAGTTTTACCTAAGCATGTTAGCTTTCCTTTGATGAAATTATGTCGTTACTATAGACAGTTATGCTCAAAAGTTCTTAGACCTCAAGATTTGGTTGAACTAGAAAACGAGATCGGAAAAACTTTTTGCGATCTAGAGAGGATTTTCCCACCATCGTTCTTCGATGTCATGGTTCATCTTTCAGTTCACCTTGCATCAGAGGCCAAAATAGGCGGTCCAGTTCATTATCGTTGGATGTATCCAATCAAGAGGTATGTATTTTATTTTATTTTATTAATATTACCAATATAAGTATTATTATTATTTTTTAACTTTTTCATTTTATGAAGTTTTAGGTATTTGTCCACATTGAAATCTTATGTTCGAAATGGAAGTAAACTCGAGGGTTCGATTGCAGAAGAATATCTAGCTGAAGAGTGTCTTTCCTTTTGTTCATTGTACTTATATGATGATATTGGGTCTAGACATAATAGGACAAGTTGAAATTATGATGATGGTGGTTGTCGGGGTGTTTTACCTCTCTTCTCGATGCCGGGTCGTTCTGTGGGAGCTGTAAAGACACAAACACTGGACCTTGAAACTTTGGCTAAAACACACTGATATGTGTTGTTTAATTGCAACAAAGTCGATGAATTCATCATGTAAGTCAACAATTATACATCATGAATTTTAGTACAATTAGTGTTTGCGTCTTTTAACACTATATACTTATACAGTGAACATCTAAATATTGTTCGTGATCAAAATCGACGATTACGTGAGCATGAATTGCAACGTATTCATGGTAAAACTTTTGCATTATGGTTCCAAAATCATGTAAGTAATGATTAAATTAAATTATCATATTACATTTTGTAATTTATGCCAAGTGCTTTTTAAATTATAATATTTTATGTACTCATACTCTGGTTGAGGAATTGCATACTTTAGGGGATCAAAGAATCACAGAGGAACTAAGGGCCTTGGCAAGTGGCCCTATTGAGGTTGTAAAAAAAATACGAGGGATTTATTAAAAATGGTTTTAGATTTCACACGCAAGAACTTGAGAAGAAAAGGAAAACACAAAATAGTGGAGTTGTGCTTGATGCAAGGACAAATAGCTTCTCGAGCGTTAGAGATAACAATCCTATTATGGGAGATGTAACCTATTATGGAGTCTTGAGAGATATTATTGAGTTAGAATATTCAATTGACAAAAAAGTAGTGTTGTTTGATTGTGATTGGATCTCAACCGGTAAAAGGAAAAGGAAGATGAGAATGGGTTTACTCTACTTAATTTTAAAGGCTTGAAGCCTCATAATGAGCCTTTTATACTAGCTTGTCAAGCTCAACATGTGTTCTACGTGGCGGACCCTGTTGACAAAAAGTGGCAAGTTATGATTAAGACAACAACTAGAGATTTTTATGACATGAATGAACAACCATGTCTTGATCATGTTGATACATACTTGCAAAGTGAAGCCTTTAGTTGTCCTCAAGTCGATGAAAGTATGGACATTGATTTGACTAGAGAAGGTTTTAGTGGAATTATTGTTGACAAAGATATCCCAATTTTAGATGTAGATGAAGATATTTGATGCCTTGTCATGACTTTGGTTATTATGTGTAAGAACTAGTTATTTACTTTCCATTGTGATTTTTTTGTTCAATTTATTATTTATCTTTGGATTTTTGCTAGCAATGTCTTTAAGGATGAACAACGGAATGAATTTGGCTTATGGGAATAGTAGTCAACAAGTTCAAGAAGACAAAATTAACATAGACTCCAACCATTTTATTGATGATCCAGGTATATGTGATGTGTATGTAGATATGTGTCATTTTTTTATAATTATTTTTCAATGATAAATTTAAAAAATTATCCACTTTTCTTATTTTAGTTGTTGATGGAAGCTCGCATAGAAGAGTTAGAGGGCCAACATATATGCCTATTTGGGCTTGGGAAGAAGGGGATCGTATTCCAGTTCTGTTCAATGAATATGGCCAACCAGTTGACAAGGAAACTACTAATAGTTTGAGTCATTTCATGGGATCTTTGGCAAGAAGTGGAAAGTATTGTAAAGTTGATATTTCATGGCCTCAAGTTAGCACAACTAAGAAAGGAATGTTACTAAACTTTATACAGGTATATTTGATGTAAATTTGATATATCATGTTATTATTATCTAACTTTTTCTTGTTTGTTAGACAAAATTTGATCTTCCACCAGGATCCGATGATTGGATTTTAAAATCATTTGCAAAGAAGGTGACAAATTGGAGGGCAATAATAAAGAAAGATTACTATGATCCATCTCTATCACTTCAAGAGCAAATAAAGTATAAGCCTAAGAGAGTTTGTCCGGATCGATGGATGAACCTTATCAATAATTGGAACAAAGAAGATGCTAAGGTATATTATTTCAAAACAAACTGAAAGTGTCTATACTTTGCTTTGAGTACTGTTGCTTTTGTTGTTTTCTACTTCTCTCTCGTTCCTTTCATTAATGATAAAATCTCTGTTGGGTTTTTGGTCAATACTCTGTGCTGGATCATCTATAAACATCAATCTTCTCTTGACCCTTTCACTTGTTGAGGGACTGTTTGCTGGCTGTTTTTGTGTGGTAAATCCTATGATAAATCGTAATTTGGTAGCCATTTTTTTATAATAATGTTATAAAGTATTAGTGTTAGTTTTTTTCTTGTTTTGAGGGGCTGTTTGCTGGTTAATGAGTGTGTCCTGATCGGGTGCTAGTCTTCCATATGATATCTTCATTAGGTTTTCAACATTTGTTATATTCTTTTTAAATTTGTCTATTAGAATTTTTTTTTTTGTGAATTTGCTTGTTTTCATGGATATATAATTTATCACCACTTCTAGCTTATAGCCTTATATGTCATTTTCAGAAAATCAGTGAAAGAAATAAGACTAGTAGGGGATATAAGAAGATGATGCAAATTACAGGGGAAAAAAGTTATGCTCGAGTTCATGAAGAACTAAAGGTAATGTAGTTGATGTAATATGCATATGTATTTACCTAAATATATATCTGGGTTGTTACAGGAATCTTTGTCGGGACGTGAACCTAGTCGAATGGAGTTGTTTGTTGCGTGTTTTTCTAAAGATGGCATTCCCAAAAATGTCGAAGCTGCAAATGCTATTGTATGTTATATTTATAATTTGTCGATTACATATGCAAGTTTTACTTGAACTATAGACTAGTTTTCACAAGTTTTATCATATTTGTTAGTGATAATTTATTTGACTATAGGAACAAATGCTAGACCTTAACTTTCAACTTCCCGAAGGCTCACTTGATGAGCCGGGCCTAATGATGTATTCTCGAAAGTGATGGGAAAAGACAAACATGGTAGCACTCGCATGTATGGGGTAGGTGTTCGAGGTTCAGATATATGGGGTGTTTTGCCAAGTCGCTCTGCCTGTTATAGGGAGAACATGTTGTGGAAAAGAGCATATAAAGATGTTAGCAATGAAGTAGCTGAGCTGAAAGCTATGGTATTAGAGATGCTAGGGTCATATGAAAATATTTCTAGTACTTCAAGTGTTCCCATGACATCAATAAATCGTCAAGCTACCATTGAACTTCAACCTCTAAAGGTACGTGTCTTTCTAAGACTTAATAAAATCAAGTGTACTTCAAGTGTTCCCGTGCTTTTTTTTAATAAAATCTTAGAATCTTAGAATCTTATTTTTCAATCATGTTTTTGTAGGTTGGGGATGTTGTTCATCTTAAGAACATCCTAAATTCCATGGAAATTGTGGCAAGAGGACATGTTAAGAGATTAGATCCAGATGAATTGGTTGGTGGCGAGGAGATTGGTCCGAATTGGTGTGAGGTACATGTTTTGGTTGCTATTAGAAGGAGGGAACATTTGGTTAGACTATATGGATTGTTTATTACAATTGAAGACGCTATTGGTGCAACAATCGCATGGCCTTGTCCTTTCATTGTGGTATGTTAATCTTTGATAAAGTGTAGAATATTTTTTATTACATAACTTTAAGCTCATATATTTGGTTTTTAATTGTAGGTTGTGCATGACGGAGATTGATATCTCTAGGGCACAATAAGATTTTTGTATTTGCGTTATTCTTTTTCGTTACATAGCTTGGTAGTTGATATTCATATAAATACTTGTACAACTTCGAATTTTGTTCTATCGAATCACTCTCGTATATGGTTCTAAATGTAATATTACAGTAGGATTTTGTAATTGGATGATGCTTCTCGCATTATAGTCATTTAGGACGCTTGTAGTATTAATTATTATAGCCTATTADGAMAYWTTTTTAGTATTACTTAGTTCATTTTATAGGACACTAAAATTTGTTTCATAAAAACATTTTTTGGGACATTGAATTTCGTCCTATAAAAACATTTTTTGGGACGCCCATATTTGTTTCTAAATGTAAACATTTTGTGACAACATAAAGTGTCCTATACTATAGTCTATTAGGACACTTTTTAGTGTTACTTAGGGGTTGTTTGGCAGTTGCTGAATAGTTTGGTGCAGAATGGTTAAGTGGTCAGAATAGTTAAGAGGGCCAGAATGGTTAAGTGTTGAATGAAATAATGTTGTTTGGTAATTATTATCTGAATGACAGTAAATTACCATTTTAGCCCTCATTCACATTAGGGATGCCTTAAACACTTGTATGACCTAAATTAACAACAAACAGAGCAATTATCAACTGGATCGACTCATGACTTGTCTTCTTCAAGAAACACAGTCCGGCCGCCGTGGTTGAGGTTCGCCCACATCGGACTGTCGTATCCCAACCCGAAAACCAAGAAATTGCAAGGGAATTTCTTGGTGAGGACTCGGAGGCTGACGGAGATCTCCTTGTAGGTCTGTTGTGGGGTTATGTTGGAAGTGGCGTAGTGGATGAGGGCTTCAGCTATCGCCGGCGAGATCTTGTTGCATGTTTGATCGGAAGCCATTTATGTGTGTTGTTGTGGAGGGGCAAGATGATGGGTTGATTCGTAAGTCTGCATCTGAGTGTATTTTGGTAGATTGAGGAGATGGAGATGAAGAAGATGATCTGAAGAAGGTTACTAGAAGAAAAAGCAGGAGGAAGAAGGTGATGAGGAGGATGGGTTTGAAGGCAATGGGGTACTTTCCTTTGGTTTTCATGGTTGTAGATAGAGATAGGCAGAGATGTATAGATATAGAGAGAGGGTATATGTATATGTGAGTTATCCGGAATATCAGGATCCCCTGGCTCATCGGCTAGAGTCTCACAGGCTATTTTCCGGTCACTACCGGAGACGGGGATGGAGATGGTGGAGGCTACCGGCTACCGGAGACGGGGACGGAGATGGTGGAGGCTACCGGCTACCGGAGACGGGGAAGGCGACTGTGGAATAGAAGCGACGTGCGTGAAGAGAGGGGTTGGGAAGAAGGGGTGGGAAGGGTAAACTTGGAAAAATAGAAGTCTGAATTGTTTAGTGAACCATTAGATGCAAAATGGTTAAGAGGGTTATGTAACCATAAAGAGGCTTGATTTTTTTTTGCCAAAAACTCCTTACCTCTTACCAATTAAGAGGTTGGCTCTTAATGGTGACATTAAGAGCCAAACAAACAGCCCCTTAAACCATTTTATAGGACTTTGGGTTTTGTATCATAATCCTAGAGTTTTTTAGGACACTCAAATTCATCGTATTAACCTAATACAACACCTTTAGATGAGACACACACATTTTTTGTCCTATAAACTTAAAAGTGCTATTAACTAGCTTATTAGGACACTAATGAGTGTCCTATTGTCACACCCCGCTAAAGCGGAAACACGAGATGTAACAGGCAAGCGAGTCACAGCAACAATTAATAAATAACACTTTYCAATTTTTCAAAATAAAATGAGTTTAACATCATAACCAAATTTTTGACAAATACTTCTTTTACAAAAGCTTCCGTTGCGAACCTAATCAGTTTCCCATAAGTATGCTCCTCAAAATACTTCATTTCTTACATGCTACCTAAAAAGCATGGAACAAAAAACGAGTCAACTACAAAGAGTTGGTGAGCTCACGAGTTTTCACATGCATAAATCAATTTAATGCACAAACCAAATATTTGCAAACTTATGCGAATCTTTTGCACTCAATAAATGCAAATCTTTCACGATGTATAAACTTGAGACGCTACTGAGCCTTACCTGACCAACTTGCCCCATTATTTTACGAACGACCATAAGTAGCCTGTACACTTAGTTAGGTCCCACAATTCGTAGACGTAATAATTCAGCGGTGGTCCAAATTCCACATGATTAGACAAGAAAACATAGGTAGAGTGCACCCCTTTCTGGGTGGGACTGTCAACACAATAGCGGCTATCCACAATACCACGGCCCGGGAACGTGCCCGAGTTAACAAGTAGCGTTTACGGAYGGGGACTTTATTTGGAAAATATACTCTCAAGCACATCAATTTAGCAATTTCAAAGTGCAATAACAGTCAATATTTCATGACACAATAAACTTGACTAAGCAGTTCCTTTGTCCAATGGTTTCAAAAAAAGCTTGACTAAGCAGTTCCTTAGCCCAATGGTTTCAAACAAAACTTGACTAAGCAGTTCCTTAGTCCAATGGTTTCAAACAAGTAACATGCATAGTTTGCTAAATCTCATGCTTTTCCCCCAAAACAATAAACAAAGCATTAAAAGTGGGGCCGTGAGAACTCACTTGCAAATTGATGAATATCCGAGGGTTTGATGACGTCTCAAGCGCTGAACGTCCTGGCCTAACCTTCCTAAACTGTCCAACGACCAGAAATTAGATTACCTAAAGGTTCTCGACAGAGATAAAGTCAAGTTATATCATATGCAATGCCAATGAATTTTATGAATTAAAGTTGATATTTTTATTAATTTTTCTAAAAATGTATATTTTGAAATTAAACCCTTYATACAAAAAGCTGTCATTTGGACATAATATAAATTCTAAATCTGACATTTTTGTTTCCACAAATAATAGCCAAAAATGAATCTTCTATACCTCTTTTTATGACCAAATTTTTATATCTACTATAAAAGGAAGTTAAACAAACTTTTTCCAAATTTCAAGAACTGAAGTTAGATTTAGGTTAATCATCATTACCCTATACTTTTTGAGTGACACAGCCCCCAAATCAGATTGCACACTCTTCGAGTGACAGTCATTTGGAGTCTAAACTCATCATTTTCAATGATTTTAACACCATTTTCAAGGATTTTAACACCATTTTCAGGCTATCAAATTATGTTTAATCTCCAGAAAGAATAATTCCCGATTCCATTGAGTTTTGAGGAAGACAGAACAGATTAAAGATGCATGCAAGATTCTATCATATTTAAAACATAACCTTACATGCTCTAACTTCGCATGCAATAGGTTTCCTCCAACTTTGGAGTTCAAAGAACATGGATCATAGATTATTATCCTTTTTGAAGACATTTTCATGTCTTTGATGAATAATCTCCCCTATTTAATTCTCCAGGATTTATAACTTCAAGATCAAGATGCAGTTTAGGAAGATAAAAACTTGAGTTATTTTATAAAAAAGTGAGATAACTAGGATCATACCTTTTCTTGAAATGTTGAGTAATCTTCAAGATTAACAAAATTTTTAGCTTGCTTGCGGAAAATCGGTTGGAGAGTGATTTCTTTTAGAGAGAGAGGTTAGAGAGATGAAGAGTTTATACTGATAATACTTTGAAAATGAGAGTGTTCAAAAGATGAAGGGTATTTATATGAGGCTTTTTAAAGAGGAAATAGGCTGGCCTCTAAAGGCCCAAACCCAAATAAAATTTTTATTTTTCTTAAATAATAATAAGCCCATGTTTTACTAAGAATCATTTGCTCATTTAAATGAGACTTTTGCATTTTAATTTAAAAGTTTATAATATCAACGTTATTTTATTTAGAGCATTTCAAAAATATTTGGCATTAYACAAGTTAGCTTTATATGATCTCCCACCAAGGCGTGATCTTTCAAATAAGACTTGGGAGCTAATCTAGATTAATTCTAATCACTAAAACTAGATCCTAAAGAAATATTATTACTAAATATAGGATCTATAATAAATTGCTAACCTGAGACTCCAAAATGACAGAATGTCACAGTCTTCCCATGTCACAGTCTCTCGCAGCTTTAAGCCTTTCCTGAATGATTGAAATTTTGTCAGTTGTCTCCTGAATTATGTCAGGCCTAGTTAGCTGTCTGTCACCAATCTCTAACCAGCTGAGTGGGGATCTATACTTACGCCCATACAAGGCTTCATATGGTGCGCACTGGATACTGGTGTGATATCCATTGTTGTAAGAGAATTCAACCAATGGCAGATGAGTATCCCAACTGCCCCTAAAATCTATTGCACAGGCTCGTAACATATCCTCCAACGTTTGGATTGTCTTTTCTGTTTGCCCATTCGTTTGAGGATGATAGGAAGTGCTCAAGTCCGGCCTTGTGCCTAGTACCTTTTGAACTGATTGCTATAATCGCGAAGTAAAACGACTATCTCTGTCTGATATGATGGAAATAGGTACTCCGTGCCGCGATACGATTTCATTGATATATAACTACGCAAGCCTTTCTGTACTAAAGTCTTCTTGAATTGGTAGAAAGTGTACGGATTTCGTAAGTCGATCCACTATGACCCAAATTGAGCAGCAGTTTGAAAGGTTAACCTATTCGGGAATCTCCGGATCTATGATATCCCTTCCTGGTTCTTGGTAACTTTGTAACAAAATCCATGGATATCTGATCCACTTCCATTGGGGAATCTCTGGTTGCTGAAGAAGACCAGATGGTTTCTGATGTTCGACTTTTACCCTTGCACAGGTTAAACATCGACTTACGTACAAAGTAACGTCCCTTTTCATTCCTGGCCACCAGTAATATTCTCTTAACTCTTTGTACATCTTATCGGATCCTGGGTGAATAGATTATCTAGAACGATATGCTTCCTCCAGGATTATTGACCAAAGACTGTCGCTCTTTGGGATCCAAACTCTATTTCTGAAGTAATGCACCCCATCTTCTCGAATCTCAAATTCATTTTCTAAGTGATGCAGGGTTTTGTTCTTCAGATTCTCCGGTTTCAACGTCTCTTCTTGTGCTTCAAGAATTTGTGTTTTTAGGTTGGTTTGAACCAACATTCCCATGGCTCGTGCCTTTGACGGTTTCAACCTTTCTTTCCGGCTTAAAGCATCTGCTACCATATTAGCTTTTCCCGGGTGATACTTTATTTCGCAATCATAATCGTTGAGAAGTTCAACCCACCTCCGTTGCCTCATGTTCAACATCTTTTGATCTAGTATATGTTGAAGGCTTTTATAATCATTGAAAATGATGCATTTAGTGCCGTAAAGATAGTGCCTCCAAATCTTAAGTGCGAATACTACTGCCCCCAATTCGAGGTCATGTGTAGTATAATTCTTCTCATGCACTTTAAGTTTCCTTGAGGCATATGCAATGACCTTGTCTTTTTGCATTAGCACGCATCCTAAGCCTTGATGCGATCCATCACAATAGACCACAAAGTTTTCTGAACCCTCTAGTAAGGATAAAATAGGTGCATTGCACAATTTCTGCTAAAGAATTTCAAAAGCTTCTTTTTGTTTCTCACCCCAAACAAATTTCTTGTCCTTCTGGGTTAAGGCTGTGAGTGGTTGCACGATTTTCTAAAAGTTTGCAATAAATCACCGACAATAACCTGCCAAACCAAGAAATTGACGGATTTCCGTAGGGGTTCTTGGGGCTTCCATTTCCTAATGGCCTCAATCTTGGCAGGATCTACCTGAATCCCTTTCTCATTGACTATATGACCAAGAAATTGTACTTCACGAATCTAGAATTCGCATTTAGAAAATTTCGCGTACAATTTCTGGTTTCGGAGTAGCTCCAATATTATCCTCAAATGTTGCTCATGGTCCTCCCTGCTACATGAATAAATTAATATATCGTCCATGAAGACGATTACAAATTTATCCAGATATGGTGTACAGACACTATTCATTAGGTTCATGAAGATAGCCGGTGCATTGGTTAACCCGAATGGCATAACCAGAAATTCGTAATGGCCGTAACGAGTTCTGAAGGCTATTTTGGGAATATCCTCTTCCCGATCTCTCACTTGATGATATCCAGATCGTAGATCAATCTTAGAAAAATATACCGCATCTCTGGTCGATTCATCGACCCTCTGGTTGTTCTTCAGACTTGGTCAATTCTGCCTAAATGTCTTCATTGATCTTCTGGTTCTTCATCACTTATTGTTCTTCATTACTTTTACACTTATAAATTATGGGGTCTAACAATCTCCCCCTAAGTAATGAAAGAACAAACATAAACTAATCTATGAACAATATTGAAGAACAAAGACTAATCTAAAGAAAAACATCAAATTCCAAATTTTCATTGGATGATGAATTCTTACAGTACTGGAAGCAAAGGCATTTCAATTTAAGGCAAAAACTTTTAAAACTCTATTCATTATCTACCTTGAGATATTTCCCAGAAGCGCAGTAGCAGTCTTTGATAGCTGATAACTATAGATATCTCATGAATGAGTTCTTTCCCTTCTTCCCTTGGCACATGAGTTCTACCTAGTCTCTCTCTGATAACTTTCTAAAACCACTCAAGTGTATCGGTTGAATACTTGAATGCTTTAGTTAGTCTGAAAAATTTCTTTACCCCGAACTCATTTTTGAAGACAAGTCCAAGCTCGGGTTGAGTCAAAACAGAAGCAAATCTCTTCTCCTGTAGGCAAGGAAAGTCTTCATCAGGTGGAGTGCAGGAGAGTCTTTCAATGCCCAGATGAAGAACAATCTGAAAATCACTCTTAGCTCGATGCTTCACCAGTGTCTCCATTGTCTTCACAATCGCTCTATTTTCCATCCCAAATCTTATGCCTTGATCCTATCGCTGAGTTGTGAAAGCATAGAGGTTGATCAAGTCATAAGGATTGAGATTGATCAAGTTATTGTCATTGAAGATGATAACCTGACCATGGGCTCTCTTTACTGTGTACTCGATGTATTTTATAGCTCTGTTAGCAAAGGTCCTCATCTTTATGTCCATAACCATCCTTATCCCATCGTTGGAAAAGACAGCCTGTGGTGGTTGGGTGGTATGTCTAACAAACCTGTGGTGTAGGAGGTCCATGGACTCTGGCGATAAAATTGGAGGATTGAGTGTCAAACTTTCATCACGATCATGGTATAGTTACTGATGGATAATCTCCATTATAATGGGTTCCCATTGTGGTATCTCCGGACGTCTCCTTAGCGACTCCATATTCTCAATAATTTCATCGACTAAGCTCTGCAGAGGGTGCCTTGATGAAGAGAGAATGTTCGCTTGCACCTGGGTTGGTTCAGTTGGGGGTTGAGTTTGGGTTATGGGTTGTGTATCGATTGGCGATGAGATGGTTTCTTGGGTTGGCTTATGTTGGGGTGATTCAGGTTCATCGGGTTGTGTTTGGGCTTGAGGTTGTTAAGGTGAAGAGCGTTGGATGTTTTTTTGTTCGGGTTCATTGGGTAGGGTGATGAAAGGTTCTTTGGTGCGAAGAGTTGGTGATGGGGTTAAAGGTAGGCTTGGTGTTGGTGAGGTAGTGAAAGGTGGGTTGGTTTCTATTGGTGGGGTTGATGGATTTTCATCGGTTGAGGAACTCAACACGAGGGGTTCAGGTGTGGTAGCAAGGGGAACATGTATATTATGTACATCTTCAGAGGGCTGAGCCTCTGTTTCCCTTGCTTAGGTTCTTTGGTTTGGTGATGATGGTGGGTTTTGTGTTTGTTGGTGGGATGATGAAGGTGTAGCGGATTCCATTGGTTGTAAAGATGTGGCCTGATTCTCCCTCTCATGAGGACCTAGACCATGTTTATCGGGGTCTGGATCCTCATGCCTTCGTCTCTTGAGGGGGCGGCTTGATGAGCAGGAAGCCCTGGTCCTTTTTTTCTTCCATAGCCGTATGTGATCGGGCAATGTGCACACTCGATCTTTGTTGCGCCTTAGTTCCATGGAGCGAAGAAGAGAGTTTGTTCGATCTTGCTGTTATAGGAGACTCTTCTTCAACGCATTGGTAGGCTCAACCGGCCGAGCAGCAAACTTGGCACTTATCTCATTGAAGTACAAGATTAGTGCTTTGGACAGATCCCTGAGATAGGCTCTGGTTGCAAACTCCGTGATTGATGATGAAGCTTGTGGTGGCACGGAGGTGGTGGTGGATGTAGATGGAGGTATGGGAAGGTTGGCGATGAGATTTCTCACCTCTGTAGTGATGGAGGAGAAGGCTGCATTGAAGGATGGGCCTGTAGAGGGAGGTGGAGGAGGGGGTGGTTGAGGTATTTGGGCTAATATAGGGACTGGAGTTGGGTTAGGGTGGTTTGGATGGTGGCTATTTGGTTGGTTAGAGAGGCTAGGTTTTCATCGATTGATGAAGTTGGTTGAGGTGGGGTTGGTTGAGGGATTTGGGAGATGAGGGTGCCGGGAAGTGTGGTAAGGATTTGAGAGATGGTGTTTAGCTGGGTGGTGATGGAGGCTAAGGTTTCATCGGCCGTAGTTGCCTTGGCCGCGAGGGTGGCGATTGAGTTCATCAGGAGTTGGTTTCTTTGGGTGGCAAAGGTGGAGGTTGTGTTATGGTGTTGGGTTATGGTTTGTTGCAGCATCCGGAGGCGGGCGGTGTTGTCTCTGGTTTGGGTTGAAAGGGTGGCAAGGGATTGTTGAAGGGTGGTGATATCGATGGATGGTGGGTTTTCAACAATCCCTTGGATGATGAGTTTTAGGTCTTCCAAGGACCGCTGAACTGAGTCAACAAAGGCTTGGAACTCAGCCTTTGTGACCAGATCGGCCACGAGGGTAACCCCTGCAGCAACGGATGCTGCAGGTTGAGCCTCAGCTCTAGAGGCGCCTTCATTGCCTTGTGAAAAGATAGGCCGTGAAGGACTTCCATCATGTCCTTGATAGCCCTCAAGTAAGGAGCTATCTCCTGATGTTGCTACAACTTCTTCTTCTTCCTCGGCTTCAGAGGCCGGGTAAGAGAAGTAAGTGTGTTTCCTCTTCGCTAGATCAAGTATCGAAGGGGGGGTTTTGTGCACGAATGGGAGATCTCTCTAAACGATCTTGGGGTTTAGCAATGCCAGAAGCAACACATGTTTCTGGGTGTGTGGGTTGTAGTGTCGAGCCATGAGGCGATGTGGCTCTTATATCTGCATTGCCTCTCTGTTGGGAGAGGGGTGATGGGTGTTGTGGTTCCTCAGCTAAATCATCTCTAGAGGCCCGAAGAATGGTCTCTGGATGGCTGGTTTGGGGTTGGTTTGGACTGGGCCATCCTTGTTCAATACCCCTTTGGCCTTGATTGTCAGGGGTAGAGGTGGTGGTTGCCCTTTGGGGATAGGGAAGGGGATTTATTTGTGAAGGGCCGGGGGATGCAAGAGGAGTGCCATCATCATCATCATCATCCGATGAAGATGGTTCCAGTGCTCCCTCGCTTAACTGAGGGACATCTATATTCGCTCTGGGGTAGCTGCCCTTGGTTCATGGGACAACAGAGAGTGTTCGTAAGTTCTTCGGATCTCATATGTCTCTGGTATGACACTGAGCATGGCTCTGGAGATTGGTTGGTTGATGGTGTAGCCTTCCTTGGAGAGTGTTGGCCGATGGCCATGCATCTTGAAGAGAGGAGTGAAGGGTTCCTTGGTCGGTAAGTTATGTTTCGTCATCGCATCCCCGATTAAGAGAGATAGGAAACGAGGAAACAAAATAGAAGTTAAGGGCTTGCGGCGTGAATCTCATTGTATATGAGGAAGGCGTAGTCAAGAGGGATGTTGAAGAAAAGTATGTACATGATCGTCATGATGTTGATGTTGCGATGATCCATTGACCCAAGCTTGCAGGTTAGTGCCCTGTTCAATATGAAAAAGAACATATTCCACATTGGCGGTAAACACTGATTCTTGAAGTCGGAGGCATTGCGTAGGTCACGATTGTAACCTAGCATTTGGATGAATCGGAGGATGTCTGAGGTGGTGGGTTGGTCGGCATATTGGTCAATGCCGAGCTCTCGGCGGGTGGGTGCGTAGGTCACGATTGTAACCTAGCATTTGGATGAATCAGAGGATGTCTGAGGTGGTGGGTTGGTCGGCATATTGGTCAATGCCGAGCTCTCGGCGGGTGGRAATGCACAGAACCCTAGAGACTTTTGCCCGAGAGATTTTGAGGGAGAGGATCATGTCGTTTGAGGCGTCGATGTCCCCCAGCATTCCACGGCTGTCAGGGTCGTACTCGCAAGTGTACAAGTATTGTTGGACGTACTTTAGTGGTACGCCATTGTCGGTTAGAGTCAAGGCTGGTAGAAGGATGCAATTACGGAAGAACTCGATCATTACAGCAAACCTGTCGTCGAACAGGGTGGTCCGAAGTTCGATGGCATGGTTGTTGGGCTTCATTGGGAGAAAGACTATGGCGCGGCTGTCGGTGCCGGTGAATTGAACGTGGCTGTCGTTTTCATTGGACTCGTGTGATGCGGAGGAAGCCATTGCGTATGGAGTTGCAGGTGAGTTTGTTCGTCAAAGTTTGTGTGCAGTTTTTGGAAGCGTAAAGTGTGAATGGAGGTTGAAGAAGGGTTTTTATAGGTGGGGAGAGGGGAGGTGTGAGGTGGGGGGTGGGAACAGGAAATGGTTTTCTTGATTATTATATTTAAATAATCATGAAATGGGAAGGCGTTTGGGTAAAAGGTTATTTGATTGGGGGATCGTGAGCTATCTTGATTGTACGTGCCATTAATGTTGGAGGACACGTGTCAAGGCGGGGATAGGTTAGTTGAAGAGATCATGGGAACATGCTGTATATGGTGTCAGGTGCGTGGGTGGATGAGGTTTGGATTATTTGGAGTAATTAAAAATTATTCCAAATAATATCTCTTGACATATTTATCCAAAAACAATTTATTTAAAAATTCCATCTAATTGTAAGATTAATACTAATTACGAAGTTTTGGTCTTCAAAAAACCCATAGTGTATAGTTTTTAGTCACAAAAGCCGCAATTTTGTATAATCTTTAAAAAGTTTGCAATTAAAGATGGGTTTTGAAAAAAAAATTGTCATGACACCAGAGGAGCTCTGGTTGAACATAACCCTTTTAATGGGGAACCAGAGGTGCTCTGGTTGAACATCGATGAAGGAATTCATCGATGAAATGTTGGATTGCATGATAAAGAGGCTTTGATGACAAACCAGAGGCTCTGTATAAGCATGGGCAATCCATTTTGTAGAACCAGAGGGGCTCTGGTTAAATACTTTAGGTGTCCAGAGGCTCTGGATAGTAGAACCAGAGGCTCTGGTATGGAAAATGCATAGTTATGCAATGGAGATTCATGATGAATGAATAGTTCCCCCTTAAATGATGCTTGTGGATAAGATTTGAGTTTTTGAAACTCCCCCTTGAAACAATAACGATATGGATTGAGGTGACCAGAGGCTCTGGTCTATACAACCAGAGGCTCTGGTTGTGAATGGAGATGAAAAGATGTATGATATATGTCTAAGTCTGCAAATGTATATGCATATGAATGGGTCTTTGAGACTAGAGGGCTCTAGTCTTTAGAACTAGAGGCTCTGGTTGCAAAGACAATGAATCCAGAGGCTCTGGTCTTTAGAACCAGAGGCTCTGGTTGCAAAGGCGATGAAAAGAAGTATGAAAATATCGTTAAGTGCATGTGAGTGTGAAAGGGGGGGACTCTTTGGGTCCAGAGGGTCTCTGGTTACAAAGAGTATGAATCCAGAGGCTCTGGTCTTTAGAGCTAGAGGCTCTGGTGGTCTTAGAGATGATATAAAAGATGAATGAAAGGGGAATTTAGCATGCCAAGTCTTATTTGGAAACCAAATGTTATAACCAGGTTTTAGACAACCTGGGTTGAGGTAATTTATACATGTTTATTATGTGGATTACGTGAAATATGCATATCTAAGTAGAAATGCATGAACTATATATGTGAAATGTGAACATGATATTGTGCATGCATATATGTGAAAAGATGGCATGATATGTGTGTAATTTATACATATATACATGTCGTGTGAAGCATACATGAGGTGGTGCATATTTGTGATAAAATATTATGGTGGAAACATTATTATACTATTTAAAAACTTATACCTTCATGGTTAAGAAATCATGAATTTTATAATGAAAAACTCACCGCCTAAATTATCTTTATTGGTTAAAGCTTTCACCGCCAAAGAGTTTTATTTTAATAAAACCATCATCGCCTTTGTTAGAAAAATATATAAAGAAGGAAAAAGATAAGATCATACCTTATCTTRWTTTTTGGAGAAAGGAACCTTTTTCAGAAAAAGAAAATGTGTGGCAATGAAAGAATTGTTGAGAAAGATTAATACACAAAAGTGGTTTGAAGATTCTGTGCTAATTAAAGATCTACTGTGTGTATATAATCTGCAAAACCTGTTATTATTAAGGTGAGTTTTTGATGATTAAAACTTTTATATATATTATCATATAAACTAATGGGTCTTTATGTTGGTTTTGAAGAAAAGATGGTAAAAACCATTTTAATAGTTTAAAGGTGTTATTCTTATATATTTGAGTATAAAAATTGTGTTGGGAAAGATAAAGAAGGGATTGCTTCTTTAAAACAATTTTGGAAATGATATCCTGTTTTGAGGATTTAAAAAGGGATATGATGTTTTTGAAAATCATTGAAAGAATAGATTGTTCTTGAGTTTGAAAGGTTTTAATGATAAAACTGTTGGTT